>NC_047162.1:11272500-11570000 GCF_009819705.1 Hippoglossus hippoglossus | reverse complement strand
AAACACATTTTATGCAGATTTTCTTCCAAAATTCACATTCATTCCGGTGTGTGTCTCCAAAAACACTCGTGATTTCAGTCAATATCGAATTATCTGACACACCTGTTTTAGTTTCGAAGGCCTGGTGGTCGCAGCGGGAGAATTTCGCTAAAATCTGGGACAAACAATGATGTAAACAACCCCATCAAAACATCAGAGTATAATTAAAAGCTTCTATTATGGAGGAGATCAATTCCGCTGCATCATTTATGAGCCATTTTACCACCTGAATTGCTTATCCACTCGAAAGTCATTTTACTATTCAAAACTGGGACATTATTGTACATGATCTCACAGGATATATATACTGGATGATGTACTGATAGGTGGATGACAAAAACAAATAAACTGTTAAAACCTCCTGGCTATCGTCAATCTGAGGCCACAACATTAAACCGAACAAGTTCCAGAGAATTCACCTCCACTGCATTGAATCAGGCTGCAGCGAGCCGCGGAGCTAATGTGCAGGGCGAGAGCTGGATTCGCTTTTCAGACACCCCACCAAACACAAGTGGCCCTCATATCCGAGCACAAAATGTGTCAGAGGGACGGGGAGATGAAAGGGTCACCCAGGGGAAATTGGCAGCGAGGAGATAATCTCGGTTTGAACAACTCCGGGGGAGGTTGATTGGATATTGTTAGGCGGCACTAACTGAACGCCTGGCCCGGAGACAGACAGGGTACCACTGTCCTCCACAGACGGCTTGATTAAGGATTTGGAGGACGGTAATAGGCTGGACAGGGGCCCGCACGCTGTCCCCTGTCTGATTCGAGCTCCAGGGAAGGCCAGGCCACTCTGAGTCAAAGCTCATTTAAATAACTCACTGCACCATCACTAACTAAGTGTGCCCACAGAGCCAAATAGGTCAAGACGATGACGCTCAATCTGACTTAGCTGTAAAGACGTGGAGGTATGGTATATGGTGCAGCGATGCAGGAGACAGAATGACATGACGAGCATCTTGTGCCTGTCAACTCTCAGTATTGAGGCCAGCAGAAGCCAAGGTATTATTTCGGGAGACAACCGAGTCTGATCTAATGCTGAGTGAGGTCAGGTTTGTTAGTGACCAGCTCAAGGGCATGACAGACACAAGCCACAAATTCAACTTGTCACAAATCCATGCCAAAGAGACACAAAGATGGTGAAGTGAGTGTGTGCGGGGATCAAACTTGAGTGTGTATTAGTTTGCAGTTTGTGGGGCTGAAAGAGTGGCGCGTCCACAGGATAATAAAACATGACATCAGCCCACTGATGTCAGATGACATTAGTCACAACTTTGTCACAACTCATCTGCCCTGCACTATCTGTTGAATCCGAGATGCTCGTGCTGGTCACTGTTAATTTACAGAATGTGTTGCTGTACATTGTGAATGGAAAAGGCACTGAAATGACATAGATTTTTATTTGAGGCTTGTTTCCTGCAGAAACACCATTGTCTGCCATGCAATACGTCCTGTTCACCCTTATTCTAACCAGGCTGATCTATTTAGGGTAAATACTCGTTCAAGATGACGGCACAGAGGAGAAGAAGGGAGGATACTCAGTCTCAAAGTTTCCATTTGGAGCCTCCTCTTACTCCTGATAATGCTCTGATCCTCAAATAGTTAAATACTGCATGGTCAGATTTAATGTGTCTCTGATACATCATGGCAATACACTTACCAGAGTGTGTGCACCATTTTCCCCCTGGAGGGACAACCTCTCCTCATAATGCAATCAAAGATTATCCCCCTTTATAAGCTTGCCTATGCATTTTGCACACACGCACTGCCATGTGCATGCACACGCACACACACACACACACACACACACACACACACACACAGACACACACACACTTGATGAAGATGTTAGCATCATGTCCCCCATGCACACAAGGAGACTGCACCGAACAGCAGTGAGAGGGAAGGAGGTGAAGCGACTGATGCCTCCTTCATTCATCATGACAGAGGCAGAATGCATAAAGCGGTGGTGGGCTTCAGTTCTCCGCAGGAAGAAAAAAAAAACTGATAGGCAAAAGCAAAAAAAAAAAAAAAGAAAAGAGGGAGGGTACAGAGCAAATAGAGCCATTCCACCACACACTTACCTCTTTCACTTCAGCAGGCATTGCCAAATATTTTCTGCTTCCCCACAAATGATGAACAAGATGCGTCCCCCGGTGAGACGTCTGTCCCCCTGCCTCGGCTGAATTCTTGCCTGGACTCTTCCTCTGAGCATTTGAGGCAGTTCAAACATGAGCAGCCATCCTTTCCTCCCAGCTCTCACCAACACATGTCCGCTATCCCTCCCTCTCCCTCTCTCTTTCTCTCTCTCCCTCCCTCACTCTCCTCCCCTCTCTCTCTCTCTCTCTCTCTCTCTCTCACTCTCTCTGCTTCTATTTCTCTTTCTCTCACAAAGACCCTATGCACACGTTTGCTCAACACAGACGTTTTCACAAACACGTCCACAAACACACTCATGCATCCATACAAACACTGGGCAGGGGCTCCCTGTCATCACTGCACTCCTCCTCTGCACTGATGTGTGCTGCAGTTTAATGCGTGCGCTATTACCAAGATGCTGAATCAACTGTGTGATGCTGAGCCTGTGAATGGCTTAGGTAAGTGCAGAGCCCTGCAATCCCTGCGCTCTGTACCCATATTTTCTGGCAGGCAGGCAGGCAGGCAAGCAGGGTACACACATGCACACACACACACACACACACACATGCACCATTCCCTGTGGGCTCACAAGCAGATGCAGCTGGAGTACAGAGCAGCCCACTCTACTTCAGTCCTGTGTCACCCATGTGCAGCATAATAAGGGGTGAGGGATGGGGAAGGTGCATAAACACTCTCTGCAGCAGCAGCAGCAGCAGCAGCAGCAGCAGCAGCAGCAGCAGCAGCAGCAGCAGGCAGAGCAGCACACACACACTCCATGCTGGAACCAACACTCTGCAAACTGTACCAAACCAATCAAACAGCTTCTCCACCACCCATCACCGACTGCACCCAGGTCTTCTCCACACGACACCTGTGCGTTGTCATTGGTTAGAGGTGCAAAAAATACAAAGGGGCTGAAAATATCCTGCAAGCAGGTCAGGTGAGTGCTCCTCCTGTTTTTATAGATGTCATCACCGGGACATTTTGAGTAACTTCACCGTTAATATACTTCCTGGTGTTGGACTTGTGCAGAACTGGTGAAGTATTTGGGACAGACATTACATTTAACTGGGACAAACTCCTTTTGGGGCTTGTACACTCAACATCTACAGGCGTTAAACAAAACATTTAACACTGGAATACTGGGCATGGCTGAAGAGGAAACTGTCAGACACAGACATTAAGCCAGACGTCCAAGCTATAGAGCAGTGGATCTCGAACTCTGGCCCTTCAAGGACCCTTAACTGACACAAACTAGACCCCCATTATGAAAAGAGTTTTGCTTTTAGATGTTTTTTTTACAGGAGGTGTATGAAATTCAGGATGAAAACAGTGATACATTCTGTCAGTGTGTTACTTATGGAGGAAATTATAGTATAAATAAATGATTCCCCTTTTACCGGAGACCCCTCTGGTACCTCTCAAGGACCCTTGGGTGTCCACGAACCCCTGCTATGAATCACCTTTTCTATGAAACTTCAGCAATTCAAACTTTGGACAGAATGGAAAAAATGTGTATTTCCCTAAAACATTCTTCTATTGTTTAATTTTGTTTATTTATTTAAATCTAGGGTGAAAACCAGGCGGGGGGGCAGAATGTCTGCCATCGGGGCCCCGAGGCTCAGGAATGAATTGCCTGAGGAAATAAGTCTGTCTGAGACAGTGTCTTCTGTTAAGTATCGGCTAAAACATACTTTTGTTGGGAGACATATTCATGAATGTGCTTCCATTACCATTATTATTATTAACTTCCTTCTCTATTTTAACTGTTTTCCCCTTCTGCATGCTGAAGTGCCCTTGGGCAAGATACTGAACCCCAAATGGTCCTCGTAGAAAAAAGTGCTGCACATAGATGCACTGTATGAATGTGTGTGTGAATGGCAAAACTGTACTGTAAAGCACTTTGAGTGATTAGACTAGAGAAGCTCTATATACAGACCATTTACCACTTAACATTTCTCTTTGGATAAAGCTATTATTATTATTATTATTAGTAGTAGTAGTAGTAGTAGTAGTTGTTGTAGTACTAGTAGTGGTAGTAGTAGAATTAGTAGTAGCACTAGTATTGTTTAATTATTTTTATTATTTTCTTATGCTTTTTAGTCACAAATGGAAAAACACCCTGTGTTCATATTTTTATTTGTGGATATTTTATAGTTCCATTGTTAAAAAAACAAACAAATAATGCTACTGTGGTTATGTGATTCCAAATATAGGATCAAAATATATATGAATAACTCATAGACGTCTTTTGTGAGCTCCTGGCTCATTTGATCATCTAATATTGGTTGAGGCATAAGTCAGATAATCGCAGTCGATCTGAGACAAAATCCACAGATCATCATGAAGTCCGGCCTCTTACTTACTTTCTATGTTTAAATAAAGAATCATACGTTTAAACATTTTCCTCTGGGCACAGAAACAATAATAATCCATGTGAAAATAAAACCTCCTGCGATCATCCACACAGCAGGGCGCTCCATCAGCTGTCTGTCTTATTGATTTCGGGACAGCTCTTAATATCATTGATCCTGAGACATTTAGAAATCTTTATTGGCCTCTGTGGTATTTCTTTCATATTAGTTTGTCTCCAGCTTGTTAGTGCTGTGCAGTTTGTCATCTTTAACGTTACACATCGACGTTTTTTGTGAGGTTTGGTTCATTAAACTCTTTCTCATTTGATGGAATCCCGTGTTGGCATCAATATAACTCAGAATACCTCCTTCAATACAGGTGAAGTAACAGAGAACCTTGAATCCTGTGTCCTAGACATCAAACGATCTATTTCATCAGTAAATCAGTTTAAAAAGTAAGAAGCTGTTGGAGCTCCCTCGCAGTGGAGTTAACATTTGAGACATCTCTTTTAATTAAAAAGGAAAAAAAAAAACCTTTGATGCTTCCATTGTGAAATCAAAGTGAATCAGCGTGTTTTCACATTAGAGAGATTTCCTGACACGCGGAAACTGATCCATTTGTTCCAGAGGAGATTTCTGCTGCTCACTGCTCCCCCACTGCTCCAGCGCCTCACTCCAAAAAATACTGGCTCCATCAAATGGAGAACACCTGCATCAAGTGCCATAATGGTTTTGGGTCAGTGAGAGAGAAAAAGGTACTTTACACAGTTTCATATTCTGATCGAGGGTGGGGTTTTTTTTGCAGATAAACCTAATTTAGATGACAGAATATACTTTACTTCAGAGGTAAAAGGGAAAAGGTGATAAAATCTATCTAAGGTCGCGACATACAATACAAATACGAATCGATAAAAAGAGAGGCCTTCAACATTTCTGGTCTTTTCATATTTTTACCCTCAACACAAGCAGTAAAATACTGTATCTCTAGTCGGAATAAAAACATTATCATCACCAAATAAATGTGATTTATCCACACAGATTTTTCACCAAAAAACATGAAAATTGATTCATGCCTGAGAGAGCTTGGAATATTCCATAAACCGAGGTGACCAGATTTTTACATCTCTACATCCTCTCCTCACAATCTTTTCATGGTTCCTAACAATCAACACGTGGGGCAGAAGAAAACCGAAACCTGCTCACGAGTCAGTGTGAGTTCAGGAGATCACACCTCAGGCAAGAGCTGAAAATGTTACAGGTGATTAATGAGACCTTTCTATACTGAAAAACGAATTATACCGGATTATTGGCATGTTCCAAGGATACAATTTACTGAAATTACTCTGAGTTTATTACACTTGATTATAAAATGTCAGCTGTATAGATCCGTGCGCCACAATTACTATTTCATTCATTATGAGCCTCCTTCCGACTTTTGGAGCTGCCAAACATGACCTGACGTCACCTCACACTCCCTGTGTCTGCAGCACATTGTGCACACAGACAGAATAATCACATCATGTGTTGTCGTTGCTGCACCGCTATGGCTTGTGTTGTAGTTTTGTCAGGGAGGTCAGAGAACTTGTGTTCAGGGGACTGATGTTTATGATCCAAATAACAATGTGGATCTGTTCCTGTTGCTTTCATGGTGATTGCCGGTTGATTTATAATCCTACCGTTCTCATATAGTCTGATACTTTCCATATCGCTGCTTGTCCATCCCTTCGAATCAAGTGCACTTCTTCCATGAATAATGAATGAGCCTCAGACGACTGAAATATGTTTGTTTACATCCAAATTACTCCCTGTCTTACTTCTATTGGTCCATAGCTCAGGGTGCAGTCATTTATTTGTCCGTCTCTTTCTTTTTTTTTCTTTGCAAATCAAAGCATTTTAAATCATTTCACACCAGAATCTCACACGTATGTTCCACAACATGCAGATCAGCTGAATGGACAAACAGCCAGATGCTCGTCAAACTGCTCAGTGGCCACTTCAGGTCTGTGGATGGAGGAGGAGAACTGCACTTGTACCGGGAAAGAAAATGAATCACCATATAGGGAAGAAAAAAATAAATATTTCCCAACAATATTTTCACTCCTGTCTCTACAGGGTCTTAAACCATGAACCGGAACACGTCTCACTCCATAACAAACAACCTGAAGGACTTTTAGGATTTTGATTAAGGATGCAGGCACAAAATATTAATCACTGGGCCCATAAGTAAAGCTGGAGAGAGAGAGGCATGATTTTTTTTCTCCATGTTGTTTTTAAAGAACCTCATGCAACCTTCTGCAACCTTGGAGGTGCCGTCTCTCCCTCCTTCCCCTCTTTCACTCGCTGTAATGTTCAAAAATAACTCCGCTGACGTTCTTCCAGTACGTTATTGCCTTTGTTTGTCTCCATGTGCCCGAATGCACAAATATTCATGATGAAGAAAATGGAAGATTTGAAGGTTTGTCACACAGCAGATGTACTTTTGTTTTGCTCGGAGGCAACGTGACCTGTAAATCAGACATGACAGAGACGCTTTCCATCTCTAATTAGAGCACGAATGTCGGTAAGAGTCCAGAAGCTTGAACATTTCGGCACAAACAAGCCACCCTTTGTGATTTATTCCCTGTTCCTCTCGTCTGACCTCAAACCATTCACGCACACGCACGCACACACACACACACACACACACACACACACAGTTTTACTTGTGTAAATAGCAAGAATAATTCCTGCTCTGCCGAGAGTATGATGAATATGATTGTGCAACACAGGCACTCATTTCTGCATGCACACACTTCAGCTGTATTTCAAAAAAAAGAAGAAAAAAACGGGTTTGTTTTGTTGCTGCTGTACAGATGATGAAGCTCTTGTCATCACCACAGTAACTGGACAGTAAATTGCCTCTGCCATGTGACAGAGATGAATGTCATTATTGCTGCCCATTATCTACACACACCGGGGTTGAGCTGGGGCTGCACGGTGCGGTGTAACACACAGGATCTGTTGGCAGACCCACAAAGCCACACAGACACATCCCATTACAGTGTGTGTGCTGGCTGTATTATTTGATGGGAAATGCCCACACAGTCTTTGGTGATCAGCAGGAAACATTTCTCCTCACAACTTTCTCCTGTGGCCACACAGAGCCACAGTCAGTGCAGATTTCTGTCCCAATTAAAAACCCCTACACTGCCCACCTCTCTGCTCTGGCAAGTGCAGTGGAGGCTAATTCAATTTAACGCATTGACAAAACATCTATGAAGAGTTTTACCGGGGGGGGGGGGATGGGAATCTGGTGCCTGCAGGGTTTTGGATGCTGCTTGTGTTACAGGTGGAAGCGGCCGCGCACAGAAACATTGGAAATGCCAGAGAAGGTCAACGAACCGGCCTCGGAGCAGAAAGGTCACCTCTCATTTTCACATCCCAACATTTAAACACATTTTAGTTAAGTGCATGGGAGTTGTTTTATTTGCATTCGGTGAACCTGAGAGTTTGCACTCAGGTTATTAAACGACAGTCGACAGTGGCTGCTGCAGCCGCTCGGCGAGCTGCAGGAACAGCGGTCAGGCCGGATCACCCGTGTAGGAAGCAGCCACAACACTGCAAACACATCCCCACACCGTGATGTGATAGATAATGTTAATATTATAAAATATAACCCCCCCTCTGAGGCAGAAACAAGCCGGGGCGGCTATTAATCCAACTCGTCTTTGTCAAGTGTCACTGCAGCAAGTGCTTAATCACGCCAACAGAGGAGAGAGAGAGAGCCCAGAGAGGAAATGAAATGCATCAGTGGCGCTGCAGCTGAAAATGACAATCAGCCAGTTCAGCGATGCCTCCGATGATCAAGCAATGAGGGGAGAGAAAGGGGGGAGAGAGAGAGAGAGAGAGAGGGAGAGAGAGAGAGAGAGAGAGAGAGAGAGAGAGAGAGAGAGAGAGAGAGAGAGAGAGAGAGAGAGACCCTGCTGAAGGGAGAGCAGAGCAGCAACTAATGTAGGTCAGAAGTATCACAAACGATTTGGGTGACTTGGAGATTTATAGAATAAAATCAGCTCATGTCGAGAGGTTAACGTGAATCCATATTCCTCACATTAAGACTCACAGGCTTCTGGATGAACCTCGGTACAATGCTACTGAGCCGGTGAGCAGAAATGACTGTTTATTAACGTTTTATTAGGGTCATTGCGAAGTCACATCTAAACTAAAGAGGATCGGAAATCGCTGTCATTGATTCATTATGAGTGAACACACAGAAAGGGATTTTGGGTCAAGGTTAGTTTTGGATGATTTGGGCTTCGTGTGTAATGTCATAAGTGGAATTAAAGGGTCACGTCACACAAATCTCAAACAATATTATTATCATTTTACCCTCAGTGCTGTCATGCTGATAGTTTTTGGTTTTCTCCTTCGTTGGTTTAGGGCTGTCTTAATACAATTATTTTTCCCACTGAAAGAAATAAAGGATATAATCCAGAATCAAGTTTTTTTAAGTGGGTATTTTAATATGAAATTCCCTTTTGTTTCTCAACCTGTATCAAAGAAAAGAAACTTTGTCTATGGACGCACAATTTAGTATTTTTGGGACAAAATATTACTTTAAACTTAGACGATTACGGTTACGATTTATCTCTTCAGCTAATATTAATGTTCACAAGGCAAATTAATCGGTCATGTCATCAAACTTGCAGCTTGGAGGACAGATGTCTCCTCCGAGACGTATTTGTCATGAGGACACATTGTTAAAACAACATTATGTTCAGTGGGGGGGACATCTCAGACACCAGGATATATGCACAGAATATTGGAAAACTCAACAACCTGCAATCCCTCTTTGCACAGCAGCCTTGTCATACCATCATTACCATTTACCCCAGTTAGAAAAAACTAGGATGGAGGAGAAGGAGGCTGGGGGGGTGGAAAAAGAGAAAGAAAACAACAGAGAGGGATAGAGGGAATATAAATCATCAGATGATCCTAATGCATGTCCTGCAATAAGAAAAGTCAACAAAACAACACTGAGATTACCTCGTTCTTCCACATTAACCCCCTCTGCTCTCGGGATCACCTATACTTTCCAATAAAGCCACGTTCACTATACAGTGTCTTATTCACATCTTTTTTCAGTTTTTGTTCTCAGACAGAACAGATGTGAGATAGCCACCGACTCAAGCCGCTGCACCGCTGAGATAGAATCATTACTCTGTGATCGGCAACATCGTCGGAAAAAAACCCAACAAACAGCATTACAGATTCTTTTACCCGCGGAAAACAGCGGGCCACAGTTTGAAGATTATTCATTCTGGAGGAAAATGTGAACAAATGGAGAGGCTGAAAGAGAGATGTTTTAAAATTCAATAGTGTCCAGATTTGGGGTGAAAATGGCTGTGGAGGGGAAGGTGAAGTTACTTAATGTTGACATGATATTGAGAGATTAGACTTTACATCCTTTACACTAGAAGGGCAGTATGGGTATTTGCAGGGACCAAAAGAGTTGGGGGCTTGTGAGTTTGAGGGTAAGTGTGAATCTATCCTTTACTAAATAGGATTGTTTTAAATTCAAGTTGAAATGGATCAGATGCCTCTCACTAGATCTTTTATGGGTTTTTGTTTTGAGTTGGGCCATGTGTATAAACTGAAGCAGTGATGACAACTAGCATTGGCTATTATTGTTGTGGTTTGTGGTTATTGGTCATTGCTACATCAATTTCTCTGTAAAAATTGATTAAAAGTCAAATGAAAACATTTAATCTTAGGTCCATATTAAGTTTCAAAGGCCTCGTCTCCCTCCTCTGAATCACCATCGTCTTCACTGTCGTCTTCAATGAAAAGATAATAATATAATCTGTGACACTTTAGACAAGAACAACAGCTCAGATGACTCCTGAACAAAGCATTTAGCACCGAGAAGCTTCTTGTGTTCATGCTCCAGATCGTATTTCTGTTGTCAGGTCTCTCGGCTATAAGCTGGAGTGAGTGAGGGGTTCTTACGTCCCGTCGCTGTATTTACCGGGCTGGTGGGAGATCCATCAGATTTTCAGCTGCGTTGTAAATTTCCGCCAAACACCTTAAATCAGTCTGGGTTTTTAACGCTGTCGTCAAAGCTGCACTTCCACCTTTTATAAGGTCAAATGCAATGATAACAACACACATGAAAAGTTCTGCACCTCAGATACTTTTCATTGATGGTAACATCCAAACAAAAGCATGATGTGGTTCATCAAGGTTCAGACTAATGAAAGTTTCTGTTAGAAATATTTCTGAATGACTTATGTCCTGAGAATCCCAGCAATCCCAGCTGACATAAGGCAAGAGGCGGGGTACTGGTCACCAGTGTATCACAGGGACAAACAACCATTCACTCTCACATCCACACCTATGGTCAATTTAGAGGCTCCAATCAACCTAACCCCAATCTGCATGTTTTCGGACTGTAGGAGGAAAAAGGAAAAAGCTCCCTTGACATTGATGTCAAGGCCTCACTAGCATCACATCACCTTCTCACACTGCTCACTAGAGGGTGCCACACACAAATCCAACACAGACTCTGACACTGCAGAGAGGGTAAATCATTTCCCCCGCAAGGCTGCATTTCACTAAACTCTCCATCACAGCCATAGCCATCATTTCATTTTCCCCAGCTGCCATCACTGCTCTGCAAATGTGTGCATTCATTGCATGCGGCGCGTTTTAAAGGGGAAATGGATGAAGGGATGTTAAAACACATTCTGTCTCTATCACCATAAAGCATCTGTTTATGAGAGTCGTGAGCGGAGAAAACATTTAGTGCACGTGTGATGTCTTCTGCAGCTTGGATCAGCAGGTGCTTTCAATGTGTTTAGGCTTGTTTACAGTTTATATGTCATTTACATCTCAGAGGGTTGTGAGTGGATGCCTTCATTGACGGCCATTTACACCAGAAAACTAGAAGGGCACTCATCTTCAGTGCTCTCACCCGACGAGGCCCAGCAGTCCCCTCATGAAACCACATTCTAATTCAGTAGATCTGAATTTTGATTTGGATCTGCACCTGCTGCCTGATTATTTAAATTAAGATTGATGAATTATTCTGTGAGAAATCTATGAAAAACACCCGATCTCGCATTGTTAAATCATAAATTATAATCCCTTCTTCCCTGACCGATCCTTCCACCAAGTTTCCTGAGAGTCCGTCCAGTAGTTTTTGCGTGATCTTGCTAAATAATTGACAGACACAGAAACGCACAGAGGAAAACACAGAATAAAAACAGGTATGAAAATTACAAAATAGGTTTATTCATATAAACAACTACAAAAGTCTAATAAATAAGGTTTTTTGGGGGGGAGGAGACAAATTAGATAAAGTGGTATTATATTATTTCACAAAAGCAATATCAAAACACATACAAACAGATGAGGTTCATCTGTATTCTTCACACAGCTCTTCTGCTGCGGCCGAGTTTATAGAGCTCGCTCTGTTTGTAAGAGGAGGCACAACTATCCTGAGATTCACCATGTTTCACATTTGGTCAAACTTACAAGTCTAAGTTTATCCTTCACCGTGCACTTGCTTCTCACACGCCCTCCCACACAGGAACGTCTCACATGGCCTCGTATTTACAAAGTATCCTGGAGCTGTGAACACTGAGGCTGCATAGATGATTCATTCACGCGTTTCTTTTATTATTTCAGGGCTCCCAGGGTGACCGAGTCCTTCCCCTCCGAGGAGTATGTGAGCGAGGATCGTTTTGCGGTGGCATACGAGGCGTAGGAGGTGGCGGAGGAGGAGGGTAAACGGGGCAGGGTGGCTGTCGAGGAGGGGAGGCCTTGCGTCTGTCTGTCAGGGGGGCAGTAGGCCGGAGAGGACGACCTGCCTTTGCTCTGCAGGCTGCTGCTGCTGCTGCTCTGCAGAGGAGAGCTGGAGGTTTTCGGGCCTCGAGTCAGAGACGACGTGGAGGAGCTGGAGAGGGGCGAGGTCCTCATGCCGTAGCCAAGAATGCCCGTGCTCATCAGAAACTCCCTGGAGCCGTAGGCGGGAGGAGTCGGCCCCCGGGAGCCTGGAGGTCGGATGTTCTCCGGTGGTAGACTCCGCCTGCTGGGGATGTCATAGATCCCCATGTCCTGGCCGTAGAGCGCCTGAGATCTGGCTTGGAGGCGCAGCATCCTCTCCCTCTCATCCATCTCCCGCCTCTCGTGGATAGACGCCATGATGGTTTTTGAGAAGCTGTCGTAGCGCACAGCCGACTTCTGAGGTGTCAAGCCCTGTGGGCCGAGATCACGGAGGCTGTCTCGAAGACTGTGAGAGGTCAAATCTCGCATGGTCAGACCTGGAGGGGGGACGTCCCGAGACGCTACGCTTTGGGAGGCAAGGTCTCTTGGCATCAGCCCTTGAAAAGCAGGGGAGGGGTCTCTCTGTATGAAACCCTGGAAGGAGGGCGAGGCGTCCCGTGAGGCGAGACCCTGCAGAGAAGGTGAGGGGTCTCGAGGCTGAGGAGACTGTCTGCTGACGCCCATAAACACGGGGCTGTAGGCGTGAGGGGAGTGCCGCTGCACCACAGTCCCGTCTGCGCCCAGGGTCATGAAGTGAGCGTGGTAGCCGACTGGAGGGGCCCCTCTCTGAGCCAGGAACTGAGGGTCCGCAGGGCTGATGACGTTGTCATAGGAGAGGCTGCTGTTGCTGCTGCTGCTGTGGCCGGTCAGCAGGCTGGAGGAGGAGATGAGGCCCAGCGGAGGATTGGATCCCAAACCGTCAGGTAGATGGGATTTGCCACCGTGGCGGCCGCTGTGCTTGAGGGTGAGAGAGCGGGAGTTGAGCGTCAGAGAGCTGAGCTGCAGCGAGCTGGAGGCGGTGCTGGTGTGGACAGGCACGCCCCCCCTGTGGCTGCCTCTTGGGCTTTCTCTGGACGCAGAGCGGAGGTCAGGACTTCTGCTGTTCCCCTGCTGCTCTGATGTCTTCATCAACTAGACAACACAATAAGAGGCAGATAACATGTGTCAGATATGGATCAAAACCCGGGAAATGTTTATTAAGAATCCTACAACCGAACAAATTCATATCAGACTGAGAAGCACCTGCTCTGGTGGAATGGGCGAGGATCCTCTGGATATGGCCTCAAGGACTGGCCGGAGCTGTGGAACAGTGGGAATGGATACAGGAATGATGGTTTTGGTGTGATGTCCCTTCTCTGCAAAAGAAGTCACATGGGGATTAATTATAGGCAAACAACACATTTCTTTTTCTAAATCCACAAATACAATCCAGCAATGACACAATACAGAAGAAATGTAAAAGATAATGCTGGCAGTAGTCAAAATGTTCTATTTGTCAACAAATACCACGAAATGACGACGACTTCTGCATCTAGTGACACTGTGCTCCAATCTCATTGGTTCTGACTGAATCCTAAAATATTACAAAATCAAATCTTCACTCATATAGTTTATATTGCAAAAACTCTATTTTAGTAACTTTTTAAAACAGCAGGGTTCAGTGGTTTTTAGTAAATATAATATTTAGTTCATAATAAATCATATTTCAGAAAACACATAAGTTTAGATGAACAAGTATTGGCTCCAAAGAGGCTGAGAAAAGATGTAGATCCATATTCACACAGACATAATCAAAACAAGAGTAAACACAGATGTAGGATCGATATCCTATTTTACTGTACTGATTATTACAACTCTGGACTTACTGTTAGGCGGAATTAGTGCATAATATTAATATTTTGATATTATTGATCATACATCGTACAGAGGGCAAAATTATCGTACAAATATGAAAAATTCTTGTAAATCTGGCAACGCTGTTTAATACAAAGACAAAGACAGACAAGACAAAGTCAACAGTTGTTTGTAGAATCAATTTGAAAAATACAGAATCAAACCAGACTCATATAAATGTGTATAATATGTAAATAATGCTGCTGTATTATGTCTGATTATCACAGGGTATATTTGTCGTTCTACTGTACCGTCCATGGCGGTTAAATGGCTCTTCAGCAGGCCGTGCTCTGGTTTCGGGGGCAGTGGTGGTGGACCTGATGCTTGGTGCTGAATGTCAGACAGCTCCACAGCTTCTGCTGAGGTTTTCTGACGGGACACAAACAACAGAGGAATCAGGAGAGATCTCATTATATCCTGGTACAAATCAGTTTACATGACGCCTGAGAAAATATAAATGATCAAGCCATACCTTATTTTGGAGACTGTGTATCCCATTGTCCCTGACTTTCACTGGCATCTGCCTGTTGACCCCCGGCCTCAGGAACGGAGGCTGAACGTGGACGGCTGTTTTCATGCGAGGCCGGGCTGTGTACCTGGAGTCACGGGGCGGAAAGAGACAGCCAAGACTCAGACAATGTTCCTCATGGTTTCATATGACGCTGAAGATTATGTAGAAATAAAAAATATGTCCCTCACTTTGGAGAGATAGGACTGCAAACCAGATACTCCAGGTTGTTACAGCAACCTCGAGTGAAGGGATTTACTCCACCTTGAAACTTCCCAGTTACCTGCGGGATCGGTAAGAGGTAAAATGTACCTGTTAGTTATATTGAAAATGTATTTTAGAGATATTTTCTGACATATTAGAATGACTAAATACATCAGAATGAGTACAAAGTCCAAAATATTGACTTTATTGATATAATTTACAATCTTAATAGGAAAAAACTGACTTGTTCATTTGTGGTGCGTCCTCTGGACACCAGGTACAGGTGGAATCCGGTGAGACCCAGGACCGGGATCAGAAACAGCCCTGATATACTGATCACGACCAAACTGGAGATACAGATCAGGAAAACTGTTCTGTGTTATTCAGCATTAACGTATGGAAACACACACACACACACACACACACACACACAGGCACACACTGTGAGTAAGGATACGTGACAGTGCAGTGCAGCTTCCATAACTCCTCCATGTGTTGCAGGACGTATATGAGGCCAAAGGTGAAGATACAGATCATGTGAACTGTCAGCGACAACAGAAACAGGAAGAAGTAGCGGTAGTTGCGCCTCCCGATGCAGTTGTTCACCCAGGGACAGTGATGATCAAAGTCCTGGGAGGGGATTGTGAGGGAGGAATAAAGAAAAATAAAACATAACTCACTCATAAATTACATATTTTTGCTACACAGATTCATCGCTGGCTCAGGAACTCTGCGGAATATCCTCTGTGCTTTCTAAATACATTTCATTTAACAGAGGTTGTCTGAGCTGATTTTCAAATTGCATTTCCACAGCGACTACAAAGGATCGGAGAGAAGGATTAACCTGATTAATGAGAACTCTCTCCCCCTCCATCACACTCTGTCCATCATTCACTGCAGAAATCCCCCTTTATTGACTGTCCCCACACACACACTGCCACTCTCGCTCATGCACACTCGTCCACATTTCTCCCTGATCTTCCCTCCCATGCCTCATATTTTATCACTGTCGCCACTCGTTTCTCTCATTTAAATCGCCCCCCATGTTTGTCTGCACCCTCCCCCTTCATCCAGTGCGACTTAATAAAAAACTCCTGTCACTTCCCCCTTGCTTCTTTAAATCTCTCCGCGCACTCACCTCCACACAGTGATCGCAGACGCTGCAGTGCGAGCAGCGTGGAGGTCTGTAGAAGTGGCACGAGGCGCACCACTTCATCCGCACCTGGACGCCCCTCACATCCACGTTCTTGTACAGCGGAGCGCGGAACTCGTCGTCTTTGTCCTCGTCCTCGTTAGCTGGAGACATCAAGAGTGTGTGGAGACGTCAAGTTCAACGTCCATAAACTGTGGGATTCTGCTCTTTTTTTTTTATTTGTCATGTGTAGTTATATTTCCCGCTGTAAGCATAATGTCACTTCGGTTACTGACCCATTGGGAGGACACCAGCATCCATGAAGGTTGCCATGGTGAAGTTGGCCAGCACAAAAAGGAAGAGGATGGCGCAGCATGGCGGCACAGCAGGGCAGACGGCTACAGCCAACCACGGGCATCTGAACACACACACACACACATGCATACATAAAAGAATGAAAACATGGGAAAACAGTTTCCTGCACTTTCATCCGATGCAGAGTTCACGATGAGGCTTCGACGGCGTCTCTGAGCCTCGCAAGTATCCATCCCTTAGAGGTTACTGTTAACACAAATCAGTGCCACAACAGAGATTTTAAGGGATAATCTACATCCCATTTATTCTGATGGGAGCGGTGAATCCCAAAAGTAATTGTTTACAGTGAGAGATAAGCATGTATTAGTGTGTGTTCACCAGTGCCCACAACAAGGGATTATTTGACTGAACGTTTCTGCAGCAGCAGCAAGACACTCAGTGTATCTGTGTTGCCCAGTGAAGCCGGGCAGGACACCTGAAGGACGATTATTTTCAATATTCATTAATCTGTTAAATATTTGATGGATTATGAATTCAGTCAGAATAACTGTGGAAAATGTCCTTCACATGTTCCCTGAGTCGAAAATGACGTGAGATCGTTATTAATCAAATTAACAATTGAAAACCAAAAGATTTTCACAATAAAACAGACAAAATCTGCAAAAAATCACATTCAACAAACGTGGACCTGCAAATATTTTAATTTTTTTGTTCAGAAATGACTTAAAACAATATTCAGTTGTTAAAAAGATTATGTGATGATTATTACGTGTATTTTATATGTTTAGATATTTGAATCTGTGTCTGAGCATCGTTAAAAATGATATATAAATAATATTTTCAACTTCATTTTTATACATAGATTATATATGATCTCATTAGTTCAGTGGTCACACCTTAACTTCATATTACTGTTGTGTTATGTCAAATAAAAAGCCTTTGATAGATTGATCAATAGTTATAGTTTGAATGATGCTGTTTTTAGGCCGATACTGTTAAAGATATTTGTATATATCAGGCGAAGGTAAATTCAGTTTCAGGAAAAGCACATTGTGTAAACTGTATTGTGGATTTTAGTGTTTTTAAAGGATTGTGACAGGGACATTTTCCATGTTGAAGAACGTGTCCCTACTCTCTGGTGGGTAAAGTCCTGTGAGTGTTGGTGACACAGTTTCTAAATCATCTCAGACCTTGTTTTGTGTTTCTCTAATGCAATCACTTATTATAGCATGATTTACTGTATACATCAAATATACAGTAAATCATACATTCAAAGCTGCCAATACACAGTATCAACCGGGAGAATTTATCGGATTACTTTGGCACAGAAAAGTCACGTACGATTCATATAAATAAAATTTAAAGTTTGAGCATGACTATAATAATTAGTGAAATTGCAACAATGAAGTTCTCCGGTTAAAGAAAATGTTACATGACTGATGCAGTATTGATCTTTGCGTCCTGTCAGGATTTGAAGCAGTTAGAACTTCTGTGTGCCGTAAAAATCTTAGAGAACCACCACTTATCTGCTCCAGTCTTCTGTGTGTGTCTGTGTGTGTGTGTTGTGTGTGTGTGTGTGTGTGTGTGTGTGTGTGTGTGTGTGGTGTGTGTGTGTGTGTGTGTGTGTGTGTGTGTGTGTGTGTTGTGTGTGCTGAATTATACTGAATGGGAGTATGATTATATCTCTCCTGCGTGAGATTAGAGGGAGGGGCAGTGTAATCAGGTTACAGTGGCAGTCAGAGAGGAAAAGATTCACTGGATTATATTAACAGTGTTTGATTGAACATCACATGTTTAACCTACATATACACTGTATGGGAATTTGCCTACGTGAACGATCAAATGTTACGTTTGGTGAGTTGTTATTATCACAGGTAGATATAGATAATACAATATCACGTGTTCTGTGTGTCAGAGGCCTTAAATGCAGATTTTTTTCACAGATGAAACATCAACAAACCATGAAGACACATAAAAGTGATTAGACACAAAATTTGATGAAAACGAAATCAAGACGCCTCCGCTTCTGTTATGCACTTCATCCCACATCAGCTCCAATCTGGAAACCCTCTGGGTGATTTTAGGCCGCGGGGGGGAGGGGTGCCACCACCCCACTCCCGAGAGGCACGCCTGCTGATGCCGTGCCAGCTGCAAACCCAGTAATCCCTGGATTATGAACTCTGGATTACAGACCATTCCTGCCCCGTCCGCTGGCATTGTGGATTCCTCACATTAGATGCTGAAACACACAGAGCGTGCAGCCGAGGCTCGCCGTGCACTGCAACACGGCACGCCACTGTTTTATTCTGAGATAAATCCAATCGATTCGCCGCCGGTCATCTGCAACGGCTGAACACTCCCCTCGTAAAACACACGACGCCTCCCTCTGCTCAGGAGATGAGGAGAAAATTGGAAACAGGACGAGAATTTCTTGCAACAACTTGGACACAATGAAATTATAAGAACCTTTAAGAAGCCGTGAATGTGTGACAAAAAGATTAAGGAGCATAACGTGATCCCCCCCCCCCTCTCCGCTTGAGGGCTCCTATTCAGGATTTGTGTCCACGTTCTTCTCACTAAATATAGTCGTGTTTGACATGTGCTTAAACTGTCACAGCTGATCACTTGCATTCAACTACTGGAGGTGGTCAGTTAAAAATACTCCCCTCATTATACTTAGACGTAGAAGAGAACCACACGACAGTGGAGAGAAAGAAATAACGTTATTTTCATCACTAAGCCCAATTTGATGCAATATTATTAGATAGTAGAGAGATAGAGAGATAGAGATAGAGATAGAGAGATAGAGAGATAGATAGATAGAGAGATAGAGAGAGGGATAGATAGATAGAGAAGTAGATGGATAGAGAGATAGATGAGAGATAGATAGATGGAGAGATAGATAGATAGATAGATAGATAGAGAGATAGAGAGATAGATAGAGAAGTAGATGGATAGAGAGATAGATGAGAGATAGATAGATGCATGGATAGATAGATACATAGATGGATAAATGGATGGATACAGACATGAACAGATAGATAGATAGATAGATAAATGGATAGATGCATGGATAGATAGATGGATGGACGGATAGATATGTAGAGGATGGGGAGTCACCCTCACTGGTCTGAGACCATCTGGAGCGCAGGCAGAGACAGTTCATTACGCTGCAGCGTGGCAGGACAAGCTTCCACCTAATGAAACAGGCCGAGCAGAGCTGTATTAAATCACACACAACAGTAAGCTGCTCTCTCTCCAATCTGCACTCTGCAGCCCCACAGTGGGTCAGTGGCACAGCAGACACAACGCACAGTCGCTCAAGCAGCAAGTTCACTACTGGCTGGAAGCCAGGGCTCCAGTTTCTGTGTGAGTGAGCGCGTGAAATATTCTCACAGTTACATAAGTGACATCACTGTCATGTGATGTGTCAGATTTCTAGACACAACATTAGTACAGAAAACACTGGTGGTGAGTGAACAGCCACTGGCTGAACAAGAAATCTGCACATGTGCTCAACTGTCAGCGGCTTCAGCTGTTTTTGACTCGTTTGGTCCAAAGTATGAGCAAAAACAACAGAGGTGTGGCCACGTAAAACATTAATCTGATTAGACTTCAACTGGACATTCTGATTCAATGCATGCAGGACAAGGAATTTAAGCTATAAACCAGTAACTTACATTTGTGGAATATACAGTGTTTGTACATTTAAAATATTATATCACTAGAATATATGTTAGTTTTGTGAATACACAGTTTGCTCAGCTCAAACTGTTTCACGTGAAAGTATCAGTGCTTCAACTCCCATAATTACCTCAGGAGGTTTATGTTTTCCTCTCTTTGTTTGTGTTATGCAAAAATTAGCAAACCAATTTCCAGGAAGTATTGTTGCGGGGTGGGGTCTGACCAAAGGAAGGACCCATTTGATGTTGATGCAGATCTGGGTCAGGGGGCAGATCCAGGATTTTTTTTTCTCTTTCTTTAACATAACAAGATTTCTTAGAGAATAATTCATAGATTTCGGACTCCAGCATGTTTAAGGGACTGATATTTATGAGGGTTGTGGAATTTGGCTGCAGATCCAAATGAGAATCTGGATCTGGTGAATTTAAATGCGGTTTCACAGAGGACTGCTGGGCCTTGGTGGAGGAATATGCTCTAAAAATTCACATGCGCACAATTAGGATTAGAGAGCAGCATAAGAGAGCACATTTTTTTCCAGTAAATATCTCTATATTTCAATATATTTCATTCCTCTAAACACAGAGTATCGTAAGTAGAAAAGCAAGATTCTCTGAGTAAAAATTTATTAGCAAGGGACATATTTCGTGGTGGCTCGGAAGTCTGTGGTATGTGTGGGCGTCTGAGTTTAACAATGCTCGAAAATCTTAAGCACTAGCCCAAACAAAAGTTCACGGTCGGAGGAACAAAAGCAGGAAGCCGGTAACTGATGAATTTTATCAGGCAGCGGAAGACAAAAGAGCCTCCACCGCTCTAAAGGTCATTCTCTGACTCTCCCCAACCTGCAGCAGAAACAGAAATGGAAACGTGTACGCTCGCACTGCCAATGCCCACACTCGAGGCCCACATGCGCAAATACTGATGACTGCATTACCAGATGAAAGAAGCTCAGACTTTGAATATAAAACGTGGCTGCGGGGTTTAGAATCTGGGTTTACTTAATCTGCAGAGGAGGCCTTGTTAAAAATAAAGGATCAAAGTGTTCATGAATATAAAAAGAACACAAAAAAAACTGAAGACGTGCACTTTTTGCAGCATTAATATTGACACAGCAGCATGCACGTGAGTATGCAGGGGCCTAATTGGCTGGCGTCCACAAACCACTGCGTGTTCCCAGTGATTCACAGTGAGCGGGGCGGAGGCGAGGGTGATGTTATGGCAGATGACAAGCGGTGTCCTTTTGACTCAGTGTTACCGAGGCGGGGCTGAACACGGCCGAGCGTGGCACCTGTCCATCTCTTGCCGATGCACGTGGCGGTGGGGGGGGGGAGAGTCGCTCCAGCTGCAGCTGCTGGCTTGGCAGAGCGGCAGGATATCAAACAAATCATTACTCGTATCAGGAAACGGTTTTATTCTCAGGCGGCCAACAAGACACAGAGTTTCTGCCAGTTTTTCCTCTGGAAGGAAACATTTCCAACTTCCTGCTTGAAGTGGATATGAATGGTCTTCTACACAAAAGGGGCGTGTTTAAGGAACCTTCAGTGCAAGTTACCCTGTAGACATTGGGGCAAAGTATTCTACTGCTGGTCGGTTTGACAGTGAGGTTTTCAGATATTCTATTAAAAGGTCAATACCCAATCGTCCACGTGCATTTAGAGCCACGAGGTCGGACATACTCAAGCAACCCCTCGTCCCGTAAGACGCAGAATCGTTCGTTCAATCAGCCGCAGCGTCCTGATTTTGCTGGTTTAGCACTGCAGCCCCAATCAAGTCATCTCTCTTCAATCCATCACGTCAGCAGGCCATTGATTTGAACTTACAGAGGAAGGAGTTCATCGAGATTAGTCAACCTTTTTCCGGCCTGTGGGAATTCCTCTGATTGCTAACCCCCTTTTCCTGACTGCAGCAAGTAGGCAAATGGATTTTATCCTGATACATTTTCATGTTAGGGTTAAAAAAAAGCTACAATATTGAATATATGTAGAAGTAAAGACACAATATAACTGCATATGTTCATACATCAGATTCCCACGAGAGAAACGCTAACAGTCGTTAAACGTGTTAATATAGTAACTTTAATCTTAGCTCGATATATAAACTCAACACCAGCATCTAAAACGATCAGATCAATGTGTGCTTCATTGTGAAAGTCACTCCAAGGAGGTTACGTTAAATATCCGCTGATGGTAAATTTCCCATGCAGATGGGGGGGGGGGGGATCACATGGCATCAACCAGAGGATCCTAATCCCATACTCCCAATCTGGTGTCAGGTTCCAGTGCAAACGGTGCACGGATGGAGGATACGGGGAGAAACTAGGACAGATATGGCTGCCGGGGTCAAGGGTCAGCAGACTGGAATAGAGCTGATGAGGTGGGAGCCTTCAATCGGTAAGTCCATGGTGGATATCTGAGGGGGGGGGGGGGGGGGGTTTCATGAAGAAATTAGGGTGCTATAATATCTGACACTGGATGGCTTGTTCCCCCCCCATCTCTTTATAGCTCTTAAGTAAAGGCTTTAAAATAATGTATATAAATCAATCAAACAAACCTATATTCATCATTTAAATTGGATTCTGAAGCATTACAGGAAGTTGTATTTACTTATTTACCCCACCAACAGGTCAATATAAGGAGACCCCCTCCACCAGAACGTACCATCGCAACCTCAATTTCAATCAGATCTTGCAACTAGTTTAAAAACCCTTTTTTAGAGAGTGTATTTGATTTCCTGCAGCTAAATTTGTGACACATGTAGGTCAATACGATGCGCTCGCACACGCCGATTATCCCCAGGACTGTGTGCGCGAGTCCTCAGGGTGCAGTGCACTGGGACCAGCCCCATGCAAGGCTCAACCAGGTCAGATGTGAGTGGTGGTGGGACCATCAGTGGGTGAGGAGGAAGAAGAAATGGAGCCCAAAGGTTTTAAGGGGATAGTTCACCCAAAAATGAAAATTCACTGGAAACGAGGTCATTTACACAATGTCTTGAGCCTAAATGTCCGCTGTGATCACGAACGTGGCTCCAGAGGAGGACAACAGCGGACATTCAGGCTAAAAACACGGTGTAAATGACCTTGTTTCGAGCCGAATATGAATGCCAGGGCTTACAGACACTTGATGACATCACAGGAGCAGTATGGAGGCATTTTATGTTTTATTCTGTTGTTTTTTTCTGTTTTAATAAGTGGTTCCCAGTTACTTCAATTGTATTAGATTAGGCTGCAATCCTGTTTACCCCTGAAGCTCCAAAAGTGTTTTGTGGACACTTCATCCCTCCATCCATCGGCATAGTGGTGAGTAGATGATGAGAATTTTCAGTTTGGGGTGAACTGTCCCTTTAAGGCCGGTCTTACGTGCAACTTCTTGAAATTGATCAAAGGGAGATGAAGTAAAAAAAAAATTTAAAAATGAGAATAAAACTTTGGGATATTATTGGATTGAGAGAAGATGATGCAAAAAGACAAGTTGAAGTCTGCAGAATGCAACAAATCCCGAGCACAGCCTGTATCTGCAAGGATGGAGGCTGATGCATGGAGAGTGATGGAGAGCCTGCGTGGATCCGATGGGTGGCTATGGATTCTACATCAACATGCAACAGTGCAGCGACGCCAACTTGTAACGTTTTCCCGGCACTTACGTGAAGACGAAGAACAGGGAGGTGGAGCCGACCAGGAGGCAGGCGGCCGTGCACACCGGGATGAAGGCGCTGGGCTTCAGCGAGTCGGCGGCGGCGCCGGCGGGCATCCTGACCTCTCCTCTGCCTCCACACTCTCACCACCAGCGGCACCAGCAGCAGCAGCGGCGGCAGCAGCGGCTCATTCCAACGAGGGCGACCGCACACACACCGGGGAAGTGTTGCCGAGAGAGAGCACAAAGAGCCGGGAGAGGAAAAACCATAGTCGTGTGGAGGAGGGAAGGATTGAAAAGCCCCAAAAAGAAAAAGCCCGGAGCTGTGTGCGCGCAGTCCCGCAGCTCGTTGCTGTGAGTCCCGGCTGGCTGCGGCGCACAGATGCCGCCTCTGGTTTATCCCAAAGGTGGAGCTTTGACTCATGAATGACGTGAGGCAACAGCACAGAGCTCCACTGACTGACTGAGATCCTGCCGAGAGCCCATAACACACATGCTATTCGTATTTACATTCAAATATATATAGATTAAAAAAAGGTTTGGTCCACCGCCATTATTATTGATCCACGTTAGTAAGAGGTTATTAATAATGTGCAAAAATCTGATAATCTAATTAATTATCTGTGTCATCTGCCTCATGAACTGTAATAGAACATTTCCACAAATTGTTTTTTTAATCAGGCCACGTGTTCTGCACTAATTAACTAGGAGAGAGGTGTATTTTTTTTTATTTCTCTCTGTTTCTCAAAGACTATTTGGACGAGAGCAACCAATTTTTCATCTATTCAACTGAAATCTGTCCGTCAATAACACACATTGCTGACAGATGATCACATGTGACAGGTCACTAATGCACAATATTCATGCCAGTGGAAGAAAACATTGAAATGCCACAAATCTCCAGATTTAACTTTGTCTCAATAAGCACAATACACTCAAAATGTGTCTAGTATTACTATGATATTATAGTACTATTTGTAAATCAGATATTGGTGGAGTTTTGTTCCTTTATATGTAAAACTACCTTGAGTCACGTGCAGATGTTACAGATGCTACTCAATCTATCTTTCAGTGTGAGACAGGAAGAATGGAATGATATGCAGCACACTAAACTTTTATTAAAGTATTTATTGTATAAAACTGCAACTTATAAAACTAATTTTACTGCACATGTACTGTTTGTGTTTATATGGCCCCAACTGTCCCCTATTGCAACTGTGCCCGGTCTCTCCGATCCTTCAATGGTTTTATCAGTGGTTAATGAGCTAAATAATTTATTGCACAGTTATATTAATGAGAACAGATTAGGTTGCAAGGTTGTGTAAAAAATCTTCTGCAGCATCACACTGACATTTTCTTTTTTTATGCACTTTTGCTTCATCAGGAAAACCGACGATTTATTAGCCCACTTACCATCTGCATGAGGTTTGCAGAGCATCTGGGTCTAACTCCATTCATCAATTACTTTTAAAATCAAACTGCTGATTGGCTGGCAAATGCCAAACTAGAAAGAAGCACCAAAACTTCTGCTGACTTCAGATACGTGCCAGTTTCCACAAGACTTAGATCTGGAAGACAATCACAATGTTTGTGTTTACTGTTGAGATGTAAAATCAAATGTTGTTGAATGGAGAATGAATGAAGACTCTCACTTTGTGCAGCTGTTGGGGGTGTGATGAGAAGAAACCACCTGCATCTCAGTGGGATCAGGTAATTGATGCTGCACGGGAAAAGAAAATGACAAGACAACGACTGCGACCGGGGTTGGGCTTCTTCTTACCCTCCTCTATAAATGTCAGAGGATCAAAGCATCCCATATTGCGAGCTGGGGAAAGCGGTTGAAATCATGGACGCAGAAGAGTTGATCGAGTCCATCATCAGAGCTTTCATGTTTCTAGCAGGGATCCTGGGAAACAACTGGCTGGCGATACGCTCCCTGCCCGGTCAGAAATCCAGCATCCGCACCAACGAGGTCCTTTTCATCAACCTGGCCGTGTCCAACCTCATCACCAACTACCTGGTGGACCTGCCCGACACCATCGCAGATTTTGCCGGCCGGCTGGTTCCTCGGGGAGAAACCGTCTGCAGCGTGTTCCGTTTCTGTGCCGACCTCTCCGAAACCAGCAGCATCTGACACGACCTTCTTCATCAGCGCTTACTGGTACCAGAAGCTGGTAGGGTCCCTGAAACGCGGAGGAGCGCCGGTGCAGCTGGACAGCCTGTGTCTGGTGGGAAGTCTGCTGGCCGGGAGCTGGATGGTGGCCGTGATCTTCAGCATCCCACATTTCTTCTTTGTTGCAGTTGAGGCAGCAAACGGGAGCCACGAAGACTGTGTAGATGTCTTCCCTAATGCACTTGCCCAGCAGACCTACGAGATCTTTTATTTGACCCTGGCTAATGCTCTCCCCGTGGCCGGGATCGTATTTGCCAGCGTCCAAATCGTCATCACTCTGCTTCAAAACCGGCGACGCATAGAGGGTCATAACTCTGACGCCGCCAAACATGAAAAGAGGAGTGGAGAAAACAGAAATGATGAGAGATGTGTCGGCACCGACTCTGGACCAGGAACCTCAAAGGATCTCAACGATTCTGCGTCAGTAAACATTTACACAGGCGTCCCTGCCTCTTCCTGTCCAAACGGAGCACCGTCTGGTCACAGTTCCCACAGCCCTCCCGTCAACAGGGAAACAATCCCTGAGAGTAGAGCTGGAGCTCCACCAAATGTTCCCAGGCCCAACCAGCCGGCTAAGCCCGCTGCGAGCTCAGGCACTCAGGTGAGGGCAGCCAAAAGCGTGGTGGCGGTTGCCAGCGTGTTCCTGGTCTGCTGGCTGACTCATCTGCTCCTGCGCATCACCAACACCATCCACACGTCCTCGATAGTGGTGGAGGTGGCCAGCTACATCGCAGCCTCCTACACCTGCATCATCCCCTATATATTCCT
Source organism: Hippoglossus hippoglossus (assembly GCF_009819705.1). Lineage (NCBI taxonomy): Eukaryota > Metazoa > Chordata > Actinopteri > Pleuronectiformes > Pleuronectidae > Hippoglossus > Hippoglossus hippoglossus. Next base: position 11,543,359 of record NC_047162.1, on the reverse strand, counting down.
GCACGGTGTGAAGAAGCTTTCTTGCTCATGTAAAAGGTAAACGTGCACATCAGGTTTCTGCTTGATGAACGCACTGTTGTGTTTCTCTTTATCTGATGATTAAAGTGCTCTCAAAACTTCTATGGTTCGTCTCTGATATCCACTCAAAGTTCTAAAAGAAAACTAAACGTGACAGAGCTTGGAAATGGGCATTCTTCTATCATCTTCTAATCCTTACAAAACATTGTTATCCGGGGATATCTTTTCTTTTAGAATAGATGGTTATCTTATCCTTTCCACAGTATTTAACTTCTCAACTAGAACGGCACTCGGACGGCATACCTCCACCAAGACTGACACCCGATCATTTTCCATCAATGATCTAGTTTGCGCTGTATTCTACTTTGTCCTGCTACAGTTTCATACGAAACCAAAGTTCATAAAGTTTTTACCATCCAAGCAGACAGTCAGACCTGGAATGCAGTTGTCTCTCTAACGCGAGAACTTCATTCTTTAGTCATTACTCGTAACTCTGAACCTGTTGCGGGTGATAACGACCTTCGAGCATGTACACATGAACCCCCGCTATACCGCCATTGATTAAATAAATTCTTTGGGGAAAAGAAATGGCTTCTTCCTTGGGCCGTGTCCCACCCCTCCACAAAATTGCATTGAAATCGGTTCAGTATATCTTTGAGTAATCAGCTAATTCCCAAATAAACATAACCCCCTTGGCGGAGTTAACTATTAAACACCTTGTAACCTAACATTGGAAAGGGCAGTGTGAACTGAATAAAGGTTATTAGAATTTATGAAGCACAAAAGCTAAGATGATTGAGCCTGGTGCAATGTCATGTTGCTGCTCTCACTGTGGATTACAACAGAGCAAACCCCAAATTTATTCCACTTACATTTTTTTTCTTTCTACAAAGATGCCTTAAGTCACATTTTAATTGACGTGCTTCATGAATTTTAATGCATTTCTTGATAGGACATAAGGAAGCATAATGTGTTCAGAGGTTCATACTAAACTATGAGCTCACTGTATTAAAATTAAAGACAAATTAACCCACGATTAAGTCAAAATTATTTTATTTTTAACGAGGCTAAAAGTTTAACATAATTGTAAAATACAGTGCACAGCTAATTGGAGAAAAGGACCCTTAGTAATTACTGCATTGTTGTAATGACTGAGAAATCCTGAGTGTTGTTTTCAGATTAAAGGTAATCATGTGAATTACTTGACTCCCTATCCAGTGTCACATTATCAACACTCAGCAAATACATCCTCTCCTTCCTGCTGAATACAAAAGTAACACAAAACAACAAAGAACAGGGTTTCGTTGGTTGAACTAAGTAACAAGTAGTTTTCCCCCAAACAACCTCATACACAAAATCAATTACAAGTTTTATTTCTTCATAAAAAAAATGTTTTTTTATCAATTCTGTTTCTCAACGCAGACCAAAGTTTGCAGTGTGGCACCGTGAACTGCACTGTGTTAAAAAACGTTCTGCATTCATTACAAAACCACTCGCTCACACAACAGCACTGGTAAATGTATCAAGTCAAGTAGACAAACCGCTCACTGGAAATAATACACATGGAAATAATGTGGGGGTGAAGGACCTTTGGCAGAAGATCATGGCCGAGTTATGTACATAATTACATTCAGAACTGTTTGGAGGCTGAAGCAGAACAACATTTTACCCCTGTGGTGAAAAGGCTTTACTCTGGTATATTGTGTAAAGTGTTTTCATATGAAAATATCACAAATTGTCATTAAGTGCATTTTCAATATACGAAAAAACTAACCTGTAAAATTCTGAATGATTTCTTCTTGTTCTATAAACAAAGGAAACTGAAATATCTGCCCGAGCTACTTGCACACAATGCAAAGCCTCTCTCCTTTTTGCACTTCAGCCGAATGTTGAGCTGTATAACAAAATGCATTAAATAAGTTATAAAATGTGTCTCCTCAGTTCTCCACCTGCTTCCAACAAACAACAAACACTCACCAAACACATCAGACTGAAGGAAAACTCCGCAGTGGAATACAAACATCTTCACGTTCTGTGTGTTGATGATGTTATCACACTTTCTTTGTAGTTTTTTAGATCAGGTGTTAGATTGAGGCCGACAGTGTGAGATCCAGAGGTCACCTGTCCCGTGTCCTGATGAAGGATGTTATTAGTAACGTCAGTGAAGTTTCTCTAGCTTCGCCTGCAGCGACTTGAAGTTGCCGATGGTTTGTTGAAGAGCCGAGTTCGGGCTGAGAGACTGCAGCTCCACCAGGTAGCCACAGATGTTGTCCAGACACACGTTGGTGAATCGGCGTCTGAAATGGGTGGAGAACAAAGCGTTTGACGTCACTGCAGGTTTGTGGCACGTTTTGAGAGATACAGTCACTTTCTTCTGGGTTCACGAGCGTCAGGGAATTCAGTGTAAACCTATCGATTGCTTTAACGGTTCCCTGTTTCTATATTGGCTGTGAAGAGATCTCTTCCTAAAGCAAACCCAGTGTAAATTATGTACAAACCAGTCCAAGGACTTTCTGAATGACAAAGGTCCCAACCAATTGAATAGACATTTTAAAACGGTGAGGGTCTAGCATCTCTTTTCTTATTCTTGCCTACTCATTGCCTTCTTTACTTGCAAGTTATTGTCCACACGCTTGTGATGAATGTTATTAGGTGTTGCCCAGTTCCAGTGTGCAAATTTCTTCTGACACGGTCTCCATACAACATAATTTCACCTGTCTAGTTCAAAATACTGCCAAACAACACTGATAGTCTGAGATGTCACCAGTCTCACTTTCCACCTTGCTGGTTTAAAACATCCTGGCATATTAGGATGGGGAGGGGGAGTCACTGACTAGCAGGCTGCAGCACCAGCTAGTGGTCGGCTGAGCTGAGGTGGAGGGACAGGAACACACAGGGATATTTTGCATTTCGTCCCAGATTACATACATTTAGGAGGGACTTTCATCCCAGCCAGTAAGAACAAGAGAAACATTATAGCTACCAATATTTCAGGGTACATTTTAAAAGTGTGAGTCTATTCTTTGATCAAGGGCCCATCTAAAAACAAAGCCAGCACTACAACGCCCACTACAGGCCAGCAGCTGAACGCCCACTCAGACAATGATTACCTGTCATAGGTCTGCACTCTGCTGGGATCGTCCACGTATCCCGAGAGCAGCACGTGGATGCACTCGACCAAGTGGAGGGGTTTCTTCAGCCGCTGCCAGCAGGGATCCTACAGGTGAAAAGACAACGAGGGAGGATAATGACAATGTAGAATCAAACTTTAACATGAGCGGAGAGGTGATTCAGTGAGAAATCATATTCAATCATAAGCATGTACCCGTGTTTTTGAAGAGTTTGTCATAGACTTCTAAAAGACATGGCAACTGGACTCCGATCTCCTGCATGGTGGAGGCGACAAATCCCACGTCCCAGTGGAATCGACACACCTCCTGCTCCAGGAACTTAACCAGGATATCTACAATCACAGGTCACATCCATTAATATTACTACTGCATACTCAGCGTTCATCTATTCATTCACTATACTGCTCATCCTTTAATGGTTAAAGGGTTTCCGAAGCCAATCCCTGCTGAAATGAGGAAGGACACGTGGTGCTCCCTGCACAGGTCGCCAGTCTATCACAGGGCTGCGTACTCAGCTTTATCATTACTGGAGAACATGCGTTTGGCCTCTGACATAATTGATTCTGTGACATGTTTGAACAGGTCTGATGTAATGGGAGGCTAATTAACCAATCACCTGCACGACCCTACAGACTTGTACCACAGAGACATACTGACATACATGATGCAGGGATAGGAAGTCTAATTCAATTACTGTTAGCAAACTAGCGATGAGCAAGCTGGAAAATTCCAACTAGTGGAAAACTGAACATAATTGCAGGACGGTATGATTGACTCACCCAGAGGAAAATATCTTGGCGTTCCAGCATAAATCCTTCCCAGTGAAACCAGTTTCAAACTAAGAGACCTCATCCTGTCTGCTGGAATCATGGCCAGGGTGTCTCCCAGCTCTGAAAGACACATTTCAAACATTTGTAATTTACATTTAAACATTTAATGCACACTATGTCATAGGAAGGGCACATGGAAAATGTCTGCATGGACGTTACACTTACCTTTGTCCATGATCTCCTGCCATAGTGATTGGACCAGCATGGGATCAGAGTGTCCCGCGCAGTGAACGATGGCCAGTTTGCACTCAGATAATTTGTAATGGTCCGCAAACTCCCCGTAAAGCTACAAAATAATAGGATTACAAACATTTTTCCATTATTGTAAAAAAATATATATTTATATATATATTAATATAAATAAATCATCCCTAAGCAGCCATTTAAAATCCCTGACTCTTTTTACTGATGCTGCAAGTTACCTTTGTGATGTCCATGAGCTCCGAGTCCAACTGAGAGATGGCATTTTTCACTGAGGGATGATGGGAGTGCTGTCTGATCAGGGTATCCTGAATTTGTACTTGGATACGCGCCAGCTAAGAAGAGGCAACAAAAACAATGAGATTGTTAACTTAGAAATGGATCAAGCTTAATTCTCCGCTCACAAACGGCCGCAACACACATACCTCCATCTTTTCTTCCAGCCCGTGAAGGAACTCTCCATCGGAGGCCTGAGCTGAGATGCAGGAGGAACTCTTGGCCGACAGAATGGCTCGGGCGATGTACTCCAAACGCAGCTTCAGAGAGATCTCAGTGCTGCACGACCAGAGAATAGAACAATAGGGACCTTTTTAATCATGTAACAGTTCAAAAGGGTCCATGTACCGTGTATACAGTATATGGAATATGTGGTAACCGTGGTTTTCTCAGTGTTGCAGGTTAAATTCTGGATTTCGTTGTTATTCTGTTGTTGTGTATCCTAACCTGAGCATGTCAGCGAGGCAGGACAACACATTAGCGGCCTTGCCGAAGTTTCGGTTCTTCTCGTAGTAGCGCCACAACAGGTCCATGTTGTGCACTTTGTTCTGGTCCTGTTTGATCATATGCATTAGGTGTTCCTCCAGGTATGGAGAATTCACCTGGACAACAGATGGAAAAGGAAAAGGCAGCTTTTAGAAAGACAAGTACTCACACCAGCAGTGTTGCCAAATTAAAATTAGAATGTGATTAAAAGAAATTACATTTAGATGCAAGTCTCAAATGAAAACAGAATTAGAGCTTGAACACAGTACCTCGAGCAGCTTGTCAGTCAGGTCGGCCTGAATCAGCCAGTTGTACAGAGCGATGTGAAACAGCTCGTCCTGGGACCTTTGGGCCAGACCGAGCATCTGCTCAAACTTCAAGGGAAAGACATGATTTTCATTAGAAATTCAGATCATGTGCATGGCTGTGACAGGAAATGAGCATCAACTGTCCCCTTCTCACTCACATGAGCTGTGGCTTCTTCATTGCTGAGCATGTTGGGGTCAGAGGTCATGACGGGTGGCCCGGGCTGCTTCGGTACACTGGGGGACTGAGGGGCAGCTTTGCTCTGGTTCACCAGCTCCTGCATTGTGTCTGTGATGCACTTATAACAGCCAAGTCTGGAGGGAGAGGGAGGATGGGAGAGAAACGTTGGTGACAGCTACAACAGCCATCGATGACACAACAGCCATTGATGACACTGACGTTTTCCCAATCTTACCTTTCCAGGAAGGCCTGTTGTCCCACTCTGTCCTCCTCCGGCTCTCCGTTCTTGTAGAAGTGGGGTCCCAATCTCTGTGGATCCTTCTTTTCTGCTGCTGTGAGGCACAACTCAAGGACTCCCTCGTAGAAACGCACTGTGAGACCGGTTAATAGAGTTAATATTGGAGGCACTGGTCTATAAATAATATATCTAACAAACACAGAGAGGGTTTTTGTGTCTGTACCGTGTCTGTACTGGGAGCAGACAAGCGGAAGGTCTGTGTGTTGGCTGATTTGCTGATAGAGACGCAGGGACTCTCTCAGTGTTCTCTCTTTATCCACTTTGTTCTGGACCTGTTTGGAGCTCTGCAGCAACTCATTAGCCTGATTGGGAGACAAAAGCAACAATTTAAACACTGAGACAATGAATCAGTGAGAATGAATCAATATCTTTTCATGCCCACGGATGCTCTTAGAATTATCCCGAGCATTGCAAGAAATGTGAACGCAAGAAGCCAAGACATAAATAAAAGATAAAAGCTGCTGTTCTCAGAATCTGCTATAAAATGTGACATATTTAACCACATCATCACTGTTTAAGGTTTTCAAATAATTTAATATTGTAAGAACTTTCCAAAAAAACAAAAAAAAAATGTGTGTGTGTGTGTGTACCTTGGAGCAAACGCTGTCATCGCTGCTGTACAGCAGGGGACAGATGTCCCGCAGGTGAGTGCTGATGGCATCCACAGGGGCATTATCTTTGATGTAGACATTAATGAGAGCTGTGACGAGCGCTCCAGACAACTCTTTGCCCCGGATCACTATGTCCTTAAAACTTGCTCCCTTCATCTGCTCTTGAAACTCCTGCAAACATAGAAAAAAATAAGAGTGGAGAGAGAAATAGCCCCCGCGGGGACAAATGGTGAAGAGTTCATTGTGCACCAGAAAACAAAAAGCATCATATTCATGGAGGCATGTGGGTGAACACTGCAGTGATGATGCATGAGCATCTGCTTGTAATGCAGCAGAAGGGTTTGCGCACACGTTTACCTTTGGCAGTTCAGACATAATGAGGCTGAACTGATGATCACAGAGAAGTTTCCAGAGGGCCAGAGTCTGATAGGAGCGATGCACTAACTGCTGAATGCTCTGCAGGGACACTTTCTCATAAACCTGTGCCTTTGCTGGATACAGAGGGGGAAACACAGAGAGACAAGACAAGGTATGAAGATATGAAAACATCAGGCATAACACTGAATTGATGAAAGCAAATATGTTGTCTGTATTGTACATCCACGACGATAAAGTATTTTAATATTATTAATATAACTGATAAAAATAAAAGGCCCCAAAAGATATTCAGAAGAACCTGCACTCACTGTGATATTTCCTCTGGAGCTCCTGCTGGACCTGCTGAGTGCTGGCTCCATCAGGACGCATAAATCCCAGCAGCCTTTGCTGCAGGTTGGCAGGGGAGCTAAAACTGACAGACAGCAGAACAGATGTTATTCAAGAGAGCTGGGAAATCACGACACCTAGTTACAGCAGCGTTTTAGCATATCTGTGTCCTCCTTCATTTGTACAAATAAGAATACGATAAAACCAGAGTATACATATTTATATGTACTCTGGTTTCTTCATATAAATACAGCTTTGATTTATTTCTCAGTGCAGCACAAAATAGACAGAATTAATAACATGCATAAATTAAAGGAGATATTAAGTTTCAATGTCAAACGGACACAAATTTGAGAACCTAAAGAAATTAAAACTGGATCAAAGGACAGAACGTTATGAAACGCCATTTGTGCAAACATCTTAAGAGTTTTAACAACATAAACATGTGTGTTACGTCTTAAGCATCTCATTTTGGTGTATTAATGCACAGATATTTCTCAGCCAACTGGTTGTTCCATTCTTGTCCAATAGGGGGTGCCAAAAAGGAAGACTGATGTACAGCAATAATCTAGTTTTAACATTGATATAGGCTTAAAGGTACAACTGACCAGTGTGTGGTTGTAATTGGACACATTTGACTGGATCAGCAATCTTTGATCTTTTGAATTCAGTTATGTCTGTTCTTTGACTCTGATTAACTTTCATTTGTAGCTCGAGACGATCAAATGTATTTTTAACTTCAACAAACCAAATTGATTTTAAACAAGACTGAGCAGGCAACGAAGGAGCGCTTACCTTGCAGCATTGAGAGATGATGGACTGAACTGAGAGTTTTTATCAAGAAACTCCCGTAAACCACAGAGCTCCAGCAGGACCGACTCCAGATCGAATGGTCCAACGCTGCTTTCCAACTGTGCGTACGACAGGTAACTGTTTACTAAACACTACTAGTATAATAACAAACATTAAATCTGATGCTTGAAGTAATTATACAACTTACAATATTGACAGTCTGGTTTCCTGTACTCATGGCTTTCTCAAAAGCAAGGCTCCCGTCCCAAATATTTCTGTGAGGTTAGCAGGAACAGAAGAGAAAGATGTGTCACAATCACTGCATCTACACTTCTCATTTAAGACAAGCCTATAAACTTAAGCTCACTCTCAGAGATGAGGATTTACGTACCCAAGAATACGAGCAAAATAGATGCAGATGCCGTTGTGCTTCCCTGAGAAAATCGCTTCTGGGCCAGCTGACATGGGCGTGATCGGGGCAGAGTGCATCAGTCCGAAAGGTGTGGCCAGAGCCGGAGGAATGATACCTGAATGGGGAGTAACAGAAATCACAACACTTTAAACATGGATTTAATGAGTTTTCTCAAACGTCACAAGTGAAAGGTCTTTGAATGGCATTCAGCCCTTTCCACCCAATAAGACAAATCCTTTTTCTTTATTTAAACCAACCCCATCAGGCCCAGTTGACAGTATTTACTTATCATATATGTTTACCAGGAGCTGGAGAACTCATCACAGGTCCAACAGTGCTGGGAGATGCCATGGCTGATGGGAATCTCATCTGGGCTTCTCCTCCATATCTGATCATGACCACAGAAGAGGTATTTTTTTTAGTTTTTTTCAGTGGGAGTAAGTGTTAATATATCTGTGTATAGAAATTTTTATCTGACCTAAAGAAAGATTTGGTGGCCCATTGTGAAACCTCTCTGTCACACGCAGAACTGGAACAAGCCAGGATCAGTGCTGTGGCACAAGCCTGCTCCTCCTGCACAAAACATACAACTTATAAGTATTTTGTGTGTGTGTAAGTGAAACACACCTTAATATTGGACTAAGACTGCATGCCTTAATCACGCATGCAGGCATTGGTGTGCAATGCAGGCTGCAATCAGATCATGTACATGTTTAAGAAGGCTTCCCTCCTTGATAAAGGGATTATAAAAACATTAAACCGTGATTATTGTTCGTACCCTGTGCAGCTTGAAGAAGCGTTCAATCTCTTCACTTTCTCCTCCAGTGCAGCTCACCAGCAGATGACGGAGCTGATCTACTGGCCGCAGTTTTTGGAAGATATGACTCCCCTGCAGAACGGCAAAGAGCGCACATTAAATACGCAAGATCAAGTTTTATCGCACCATAACAACATGGAGCACGATATATACTACAGGATGAGTCATGACAGGAGTTTTAACCTTTGCAGAGAGGAGGACAAACTTCTGCGGGGGGATATTGTGCTGCTGGACCACCACCGGTGAGTCAGTGAGGGGGATCTGCTCCTTGTTCAGAGGAGTATATATCTTGGTTGGCTTCTCCTCGTTAAGGGCACAAAGAGCCCAGGAGTGGCCATCAACGTTAGACATCATCTGCAAAAGAAGAGTAGAAAGTATGTTTTTATAAGCCAAACAAATGAATCAATGAGCTAAAAAAAAATGATGCAATCTCTACTAAGGGAATAAGTGTATAATCCATTTACTGCATCTTTCTCATGTACCAACCTGAGTCTCCATCAAGGGTTTCTTGAAGGGAAAGGAGTCATGATTGATGCACCACAGCACGTCATTGTCCTCTGACTCAGAAGCAGCCATTAGCAGAACCCCTGCAATATTTAAACAAAGCAAAAAAATTATATTATAACATTCTTGCCAACAGTGGTCCTGTATAGTAGTGTGCTGAACCTGGCACTTAAAAAAATCTTAACCTGAGAAATATCAGACCTTTGCTGTGTAGTGCCTTATGAACCTTTGCAGGTTTCTGCAGAGTAGAAGATGCAGAAAACCCCGGTGGCAGACGGACGTGGACCAAAGCTAGCAGGCTCGGTCGATCCGCCACATGCTTCAGGAGAGGATGGGCAAAAGGTGTGGTGCTGAAGTAGAGGCGCACACCTATAAAAACACAATATGTGCAGACATTAAGAACAAACTATCACAATACCATATGCGTAGCCCACTATTCTTTATTTATTTTTACTAGTGTTCAGTAATTTTCACCTGCATGAGTGACAGCGAGCAAGTGACAGTCTGAGGACTCAGATCTATCAATCACAGAGATCTGGACAATGGGTTTGAAGACAGAGCGATCAATTGTCCTGCAACGGAAAGAGAGTTTTAAAGAAACTTTCCTATGAGCAGATTTAATAACTGTTGTAAAAGAAAAAAATGTAGATTTGTCCAACCCAGACATACCTGGCTATGTTTCCAGCAGCTGCAACAATGGAGTTTTGGGACAAGGTGGCCACACGACTCATCCCCTGCCCGTCGGCACCCAGGTCATACACCTAAATAAGTGGAATTGTTATTTATGCAGACACTGACAATCACCAGCTTCCCTGTTAATCACATACAGTCTCACGTGTGATAAAACTGCGATGGTATCCAGTAAATAAACATACCTGCAGGACACCTTTCTCAGACCGTGTGAATAATGTGTTGCGGGAGTTGTCGATAGCAATCTGCACAATGGGGTCTGTGGAGCAATAGGGCAGCAAAAAGTTAAAAGCAAAGTTTATTTCGATAATCTTTTAGCTCAACGTGGAAATGTCTCTTTCTCACCATCTTCAGAAAATGAGAACTGGAGCACAGAGGGGATGAGGAAGGACAGAGAGCTTTTGGAGTGGTTGATTTTTCTGCAGCGCTGGCTGAGCCAACCGGCCTCGGCCTGGTAAGCTATCTCATACAGACACCCGTCCTTTCCTGCCATAAAAATACGCCCCAGGTCCGTGGAGGTGATGGAGAGGATGTAGGTGTTGTCTGTGGGGATGGAGAAGAGGGGGTCTGGGAGCAGCTGCATCCCACCAGCCATGCTGTCGTTCAAACCTACAACAGAACAGAGACACAAACATGACCCAGATAAACCGTTACAGTTACATAATATGATGAATGTGTGATACGCCCACACCCCAGTTCCCTCCATATGCTACCCTGTTGTCTTAACATGTACCGCACACCGAGGCACAGCATTTATCTAAGTACTGTGTGTATAAGGAGTGTAATACAGTTACAATAGGACAGTTTGAATACAGCAGATGTCCTTATCGTGCAAATTTTCTAAGGCAATGAATATCTGCCACTTGTTTGCAGGTATCTATCTAAGCGGCAATGTATTTAACCAAAAGCTGCCATATTTTGCATGGCTAGTACCAGATTCCCCAGAGGACTCATGAAAAGACGTTAAATTCTTAAGCAAAAATTTGTATTAATCTAATAACTGAGAAACTTCAGCAGAATCTTCTGACATCTACAAAATCTCAGGCTAAAGGGAGCGACTGCAATGCAATGTCACTGTGTTGACTCACCAGCTTGGCCCTTTGGGAAACTCAGCCCGAGGATTACTACATCCACAGAGGTGGCCAATACCAGGAGGTAGTGAATGTGTGGCTGCAAAATCCCTGAGAAGAAAGACACACATCATGAACATTACTCACACAGAAAGTAAATGAAAACGGTGACTTTATGCATCTATACGTACCTTGTTTTGGTTTCACAAGACCCACAGCGAGAATCGTTTCAATAAGGCCATCAAAATAGGCCACGTCTCCTCTGCAAGGAACACAAGAGAAAAATATAAATAACTGAAGTTCAACATATTCAGTAAAATTCTGAGTAGTGCATCTAATTGCCCTTTGTGGTAACATGTTCTTCTTTATAAAATCATGGATCTTTTTCACCAAATCTTAAATCAAGCTACTCACCCATCCTCATAGTTCCACATGAAGATATCATTGTCAATAGTGAGCCACGCTCGACAAATTTCAGGAAATACTCCCATCATGCAGTTGCATTGCATATCTATGAAAACGGTTAAGGTGAAACTCAAAAGGTCTTGACAAAGGATCAAACATCTTTGCATTTTTCATCTGATGGAAACCTCTGGGTGCAACTGAGAGCACTGCAATAGTTTTTCCTGAAGCACCAAAGGGATACGGCTGAACTGCTCCACCAGCTCGGGCGGCAGAGGGATCCGGCGGACTGCGCTGAGCTCCGGGAGGTTCGGCACACTCACTAAACCCGGTCCTTGAAGGGGGTAGTCCATGTCTGACACTCCGGAGAGGGAGGGCATATCTATCAACACAATCAACAAAAACAAGACTGATCAGGGGACAATCCTTGGACTCAGCGCTGTGACGCATTCAAAACAAAATATGCAAATCATATTATATTTATATTTGGCTACCAATCCTCTGCCTTACTTTTGTCTTTCAATCACCTTATACTTAACATACTGTATTGTCAATATCTCCATTAGCACATACTTCTTTACAGTGACAGCTTTGAAGTAGTTCTGGTGGCTGGACTTTCATCTCACTGCAGTGAACTTATTCTTGACCTATTCTGACCTTTTGTTATTTATTTGTGTTTGACTATTGACTATTTCCCTCGGGATCAATAGAGTATCTATCTACCAATTGTGATATGTGCTTCGTCCACCCTCCTGCAGCCCTATGGTAAACAGAACCACTTGAGTCTGGGTGTCTCATGTTGGGGGGGGGGTCTTCCCTTCCTCCTCTGCTCCTCCATCCCCTCACGCGTGAGACTTACTGTGTGCGGGGACGCTGAGCAGCTCCGACAGGTCCGGGAAGCAGCGGTCCTCCTGCAGGTGTCTGTCGATCAGCCGGGAAGAGTTCTCCAGCGCCTCGGCGAGCGCAGCGGCGGGGCTGCTGGGTCCAGCGCACGGCATGACTGTGCTGAGCTGCTACCGTATCTGCAGATGTGAAGGCAGAGAGCGAGTTAGCCACGCTAGCCGAGGTGTCGAGCGTGTGACACAGACAGAGACACCGGGGGAAATGCACTCCGCTGTGGGTTAGCGGACGTCTTCAAGCTGCGGCAGGTAGAGGAGCACCGGCGAGTTAGCCGACTGCTAGCATTGCAGCCGAAGTGTTTAGCTAGAAGCTAAGTGCTAGCTAACAGTGAAATTAAAGGTGTTTCGGAGTGAACCCGGTTATTTACCCGACTGAGAAGACTCCGCGTGATGCCGGGTTATTTAGCTGCGATGTTTAATTCACCAGCTCAGCAGCAGGATTTAAAATAACACACCCAGCAAACACAGACATTAACCCGCCAACCTCATGCACAACACAGGAGGAGCAGGCGCTAGGTTTTCTTCCGGTCAATTCATTTTTCTTCTTCGTCTCCTTAATTTTCCTGGGAGGAATAAAATACAGTGCTGCCACCTACCGGTCAACCTTTTTCAGCGTATTCTATGTGTACACTTATATTATATTAGAATATTACAAATAGTACCTTTTAGCAACTTGGTAATTATCATTCAAATGTATTTACTACAGCAAGATATTGAATATGGTGTTTTATTAGTTTAACATGCTTTTGTCAATGTTTTGAGATGCTTACTTTTTATTTTGCTCCTCCTATTAAAACAGTTGCTCAATTTGTGAAAAGTTGTGTCTTATCTGTGGAGACCATATTAGAGAATCATCTCGTTTAGCGTGTTGTTATTTTATCTTGGTCCTTTTCACATCTCTTTCACTATCTTTTATTTTGTCATTTGATCTCTTTACCCGCCTTTGATGTTTCCTCATTTCCAATTTATGATAGCACTTCTTCAGTTCCTTTTATATCTCCTCCTTTTATTTTATTTCCTACAAGTCTATGTTTGATTTCACATTGTCGTCCTTTATTCAGCACTTTGGTCAACTACAGATTTTTTTTAAATGTGCTATATAAACAAACTTGACTTTCTCTGTTTCTCTTCAAGGTTGGTTATCCTTCATATATATGGACCCAAGAAAAGAAAAGAAAAGAAAAGAAAAGCAGGTACACAGGTGTTGTATAAGCAGAGTGGTGTTCCTGCTACACCAAGTCCTGATTCCACAGACTGCCTGTCACCTATTCACAAAAACAAACCCAAACAAGTACCAAGGACATAAGAAAATTTTATTGCAGTATTTGTTTCACCGGAAGAGCAGGGGGTCACCTTTTTTTTGGCTCTATAACATCAAAATCTATATTAAAAACAAAATAACTTCCCCCCCGCATATAGGCACAGATACTGCACTGATCTTAACATAAATAAATCATATCAAAGATATGTACACAGTGTGGGTAAACAATAAAATGTCTGGAACAAGAAAAAACAGAACGCAGCTTAAAGTTGTGAATAAATCCATCTGGTGCTAGTTTAAACTCCAAAAACACTTTATTAAGAACATCATCACTACACTAATTTCCAACATTCACTTAACTTTTTTTTTTTACAGAAGTATGTTCAGATATAAACATGTGTTTAGTTAAACTATGATACAGTGGGAGTAAAAATCAAACAACCGAGTTGCTGCACAACAGCGAAGGAACTCCCACACAATGTTTTCCCAACATTTCCTTCTTGTGATTAACTTAAACATGTCTGTACTCAAAAACAGATCAGTGTTTACAACACTTCCGACAGGTCCTTAAATCTCAAGAGGTTTTCGTCTTCCTTTCTGCGAGTAACATATTGGATCCACAAAGACTTGGACTGTGAAGGGGTTCTCTGTCTGAGAGATTTCAGTTGCCTTCCTTGGCAGCGTACAGCGCCCGTAACGTCTGTGCCACTTTGTTTGTGAGCTTGTGTCCGCTTGTCAAAGAGATTTTCTTATAAATAATATCCGACTCCTTGATAGTGTCGACCCAAGGCACCTTTTTGCGACCGTCCCGTTTCTTTGCCACAGCCCATGGCCCAGAGTAAGTCCCAGTCATCCAATGTATACTGTAGCCAGCTTTGGTCTTCTGGATGACCCTGGCAATCTGTGGTCTGTCTTTGTATTTGGGACGGCAGATGGCGATGACGTCCATGGCATCCACCCCCTCATTCATGTGACCCGAATCCTCGACGCCATCCTTGCCTTTCCTTGGTTTCCTCTGTGGATAAAAGTAGCAGAATGTTAGTGTCCATCACAAAACTTTTTTTATACAGAAATCTTATACAGATGTTTTAACATTGGGGTAAAGTGTGAACAGGAAGAAATGTCCACCAAGATTGCTCTCAGCAACAATGAGGAGAAAATTCAAATTCATTGAAAATCCCTGGAGGTGAGAGGCATTGGAAGGCCATTTAATATCAACATTCTGTACAGGACTACATTCAAACAGGCAGCTTTGTGAAAGTGCAGCTTTGTGAAACCTGTAATGACTGTGTCAGGAAGGTGTTGCTTAAATTCTTCTTTAATTTCTAGTTTTAATTCCAAAATGAAATGGTTAACCTGCATTTTCACATTTTCCCAAAGCATCAGGTGGCTTTTGTTGTGACCTCACTAATTCACAAAGTCACTATGGATATCCTATGAGAAATCTCTATCCCATATTTAGGGAGTTTTAAATTCTTACTCCAGGCACATCTTCATCGTCACTATCCTCTTCGTCTGTGTCCACCGGGGCAGTGTGATTATTGTGATTGTGGTTCTGGAGTTTCGGGCCCTTCAACAGTGAAGTAATGGCTTTGTTTCTGGCGTTGGCACTCGCCTCCCCCTCCTCTTCTTCGTCGCGATCCAAGTGCTCCATGAGTACCTTGAACTAGGACACAAAAGCAAAGCAGAGCTTTTTAGTTTACTTGACAACTTAATACATGACACTTGTTTTGTCTGCTACATATTGCCGAGATTAAAATGACTAGTTAATCAATTCAAAACAGTCTGAATGAGAAAATACAGCGTGCTGAATGCTTACATCCAAATACTGTTTCACAATGTTCCTCTTGGTCTCGTGACTGAGATCTGTGATGGCTAGATCACTCTTCAGGTATTCCAGGGTCTGGCGAGGGTTGAAGTGGACTTTGGATTTCCTGTTCACTGCCTTTTCGTACACCTTCGCAGACTCAGTCGGAGAATACTTCTGGATTTTGCTGCAACACAAACAAACACGTTAAGCCGAGCTTGTGTCTTGTAAACACCTTAAAGATTTGTCCAAGGATGTTTTCTTTAGCGTGACTTACCTGTCTGAGAAGCCATACAGATTCTTCAGATGTTGTTTGAGCACCAGCAGCAGCAGAATACCCTGGGAAGCGTTGGCGAACTCCAGCAGAGGGCTGGGGTTCTCAGGTAGACGGTCCATCACTGCATCCTCATCCTCCATGTCAGAGTCAGAACCCACTGTTTTCTTACTCTTATGGACCACCTCTTCCTCCTCATCGCTGCTGCTAGAGCTACTGCTGCTGGAGCTGCTGCTGCTCTGCTCTTCATTCTCATCTTCATCAGAGCTATTTTGCATCCTCCGGTGCTGCTTCTTCTTCTTCTTCTTCTTCTTTTTCTTCTTCTTTTTCATCTTCTTTTCCCGCTGTACAGGCTCTTTCCGTAACGACTGCGAAGACAACAAAATCACTCAAACACTAACCTGATATATCGTGAGAGTGTGACACACGTTCAACAACTAAAAGCAATAAGTTATTTACAAGATAAAAAAAAGCTTCTCACCTCCTTGAAAGACTGAAGAAGGTTGCTACCAGAGACAGAGAGAGTAATGTCTATGTGGTGCATGATGAAAAGAGGCTCCTCCTGGGTCTGGTAGGGGAAGCAGGCAAAGTTGTCTGCTATGAAAAGCAGCATGTTCGCCTCTGTTTTCTGAAGGGGACAAAAAATGAAATATATAAATGACCTATTGATGAATAGCCCTTTACTACACAGGAATATTGTATATCTTCCAGAGGCAAAACGTTTTTTTTTGCAATTCATTGATTCCATAGGAAATGCAGTGGCGCTAGCAAATGCATGCATGTGTGGTTGGAGATACACAAACATCATAAAACGCACACTGAGAATCTAAGAGAGCGAGGGGAACTTACAGAGCTGTCATCAAACAGGTTGAGCAGGGAAATGAGGAAAGCCCGTCGATATTGCCTGTTCCCACGGACCAAGGAGTAGAGATGTGAGCAGAGGGCAGTGTCTGGCTCATCGGGACGAACACCTCGGATCACTGTTTTCTTTGGTCCATTTATGGCCTGTTGCACCTGGTAAGACATCTTCAATCCTGCGACGGCCTTCATCTGTGGAAGAAACAATTCTTGTAATTCCTGTATTTCATTCTTACTTGATCTTCAAAGTCTGGGATGAAAAGCTGAATTACACGATATTATTAGATGTGCAAAATGCTTTAAAGTTTAAATTGAGATTTCTGTTGTTGGTGGTTTCTTCTTTCATTAAAAACCTCTTTCTGTAATGTGTAACATTGTCCTACTTCACATTTTAGAAAATATTTGGTAGAGTAACTTATCAAAGTTTTGAAACAAAAATGTGTTACGACACCAGGCAACATTTTGCAACAAGGATCTATTTATTTCCTGCCTCCATAAACCGTAGTTGTGATGTTAACATTTTAACTATAACTTAGTAAATCTGTGAATATGCAGGTGAAGTGAAAAAGTATTTTTTCCATTATATAGACCTTATGACCAATATCTAAAGCAAACTATCCTTTACACTTTCACCCCTTTTCTGGTCATTATAAACCAGCAAGTCACTCACATGGATGAACCCTGTATATTTCTTGTCAATATCCACCAGCTGTTGATCGGCCTTGTTCTTCATGGTTGGCTCTGGGTCTGTTCCCATTGCGATCAAGTAGGGCACACACTAAAAAAAAAGCATAGTTTCCACTCTGTGAACAACTCATGATGCATTTGAGATAACAGTGTCACTCTGTGATGAAAATACATTTTCACAGAGCAATATGCTGCAGTGAAACTGTGAACATACCTGCACCGGATGGACGAGGCCCTGGTTTAGAGTCAGTGTAATGACGCTCAGGGCAAAGTGTCGAACAGTGGACTGTGAGTGGAAGAAGGAGTCCAGCACCTGCTTCAGGTAAATCTGCATTATGGAGCTGCTCATGCCCGATGAGATGTCCCCCATTTCCTTCAGATCCTCCTCCTTGGCTTGACTCTTCCCTGAATACACAACAGCATCCGCCTGATTAGCTCTGGGATGTTGTCGGCAGATGGAGTAACAGAACACACGAGGTGGATTTGTAAAACTCACATCCGCGATCGGCCTCCTGCATGCGGGAGTCCTCCTCCTGCAGGTAAGTCTGCAGGTTTTTTAACACCTGGATCTTCCGACTGACCATAGTGGTCTCATCTGAGAGGATACTGTTGTACAGAACCTTCACATCCTGCACAAACATGATCTCTGGGTTCATGATGAACTGGAAGCCTTGAGACCATGGAAAGAATGTAAATACAAATGTCATTACTAAGGAAACTAATGTCAAAGATACAGGCAAGTAGAAGATTAGAGCTGTCAACAATAAATGACTATAAGTACGGTGAATGGATCTGATGTTAAACAGCGATGAAGTGCACCATACCTAGACCTATGATGGCCTTGATCTGGACTTCCTCCTCTTCATGCGTGGTGAAGTACAGCAGAAGCTCCAACACTTTGTCCTTGATGATAATCTGAGTGACACATGGATTCATTTTCATTCATTCACCAAAACAGCAATTCTGCGTACAACAATACAACGTTAAAGCAGAGTGCTGATGTTTACCTTGCTGGCACCCTTGAAATCCTCCTGGTCAAAATCAAAGTGTCGGCAGAGAGCCCCCACCGTGAACAGAGACCGCAGGAGAGTCGGCTTGTTCGCTACCAGGGTGGAGCTGCTGGGGTCCTCCTGGTGCTGGGTCTTCAGTTTTGCCAGAGCTCCTGTAAAATCATACGAACCGACAGTGAAACACTCATTTTGTTTTGAGCATTCAATGCTAATTTACTTGGATGTGAGATGATGAGCGTATAAATGTAACTTTTTGAAGGTGAATAAACAGGTAAATAATTTAATTTGTGGTCTATTTGACATTTTTCCATTTCAAGGTCTATTAGGATTGTGCTACAAGTGCATAGTTCTTACCATAGTAACGATTAAAACAAGCCCAAACAAACTTGTAGTTGTGTGTGACCTTGTTCACAACCGCACCGAGACAGCTCACACTGTGTTGTACAACCTGAGAAGCAAACACAACAAATGATATCACGATGTTCCGAACAGTTGCTTCACAACAGTGCTGTTCAGTTAGTTTTTTCTGTCAAAGCTGCAAGAAGCAAACGCGACTGACCGTCATGCCATATTTGATGATGAGCTTCATCAGGTCTTCTTCTATGGTATTGAGGAAAGTCTCACTCGGTTGATCCATCAGTGGAACGACCAGCTCCAAGATCTTGGCCACGTTGCAGATCAGCATGAAGTCATTCTGAGTCTAAAATGTCAGGATGAAGACACATGAAAGCCAAAGTATAGGTTTAACACTTTTTTCATTTGGCTGTAACTAGACTTAAAGCATAAGTAGAGGAAGACATTATAATATGATGTAATATATATTAAAATAAGTTATAATTACATTGCACTTTGTGGTCAGGTAGGGCTGCATAGTCATAGCATGTTTGACCATTAACTCTGCTTTGATTTTGCTGAACAGGTAGAGAGTGGTGATGCATGCTACGAGACGACCTGAGTTGACCCCTTTGTCCTCACAGTCTGAAACACAAACAGAAACATCTGTCACCACACTGTGTCTGTACATGTGTACCAAAATAAAAATAAAAAATATGAATTCTGTAAGCAAATAAAGTATTAAATTGCTTTCCGTTACCTGCAAGAGACTCCTCGTATTTCAGTATGTGTTCCACGAGATTGTCCACCAGCTGAACACAGGCCTTCCTGGCAGGTTTGTACGAAGCGTCCTTCTCTGACTTCAGCAGCTGCAACAGAGTTCAGATAAAATTAAACAACTATGACAAAGACAAAGAAGCTGCTGATGAGATATCGAAACAATTTAACTAGTGAAAAAACTCACGTTCTGCAGAAGTTGCTCAAACCAATCGTAGCCTGTATCTTTACATGCCAACACCTGTGATGAAATCAAAACACCACAAGAGCCAGATTGTGACAATGTCAAACATACAAATGTTTCTTATTTGAAAATGTGCAAGAGATGTTTTGGTCACATGTTAGATAGTACGCACCACATCTGTGATGTTCAAGATCTTTCTGGTCATGGCCTCTTTGTCGTGGCCGGGTGTGGGCGTGAACCAGAGTTTCTGGAAAGTCTCATTCACCAATTTCTGCATGGGCGGAGATATGAGGGTTAGCTAAAAGTATATTTTGTGTATATTAAAACAACTTCCAAGCTTTAACATAAAGCTAAATACAAACCTTGATCCCCTCCTCGTCATTGACTCTTCGGATCATCTTCACACACATCTCCGTGATCTTGTGGAATTCTGGTTGCTCCAGGCAGATATCCCTCAGGATCTTAATGACCCTCTTCCTTACACTGATACCTGTGTCCTATAAGAAGACAAAATGGGTACAAGGACATCTCAGTAGAAGCTTAATGCAAGTTGTGAATTTGCTTTGATTTATTGCCAGATTAAAACAGCAAATATCTGTGGAAATGGAAAATAGGAAAACAAATGTATGGATGATGTACAAAGAGTGACATTGAATTTACCAATATCCTTTCAATGAGCATATCGTAGTACTGCTCAATGAGCTGAGGTCGACTTAGCACAAAACGGCCCAGGAGCTCCACAGCGGCCTCTCGCACACTGGTTGAGTTGTCCATGAGGCGACAATGAACCCCACGCTGCATATCCAACTGAAAAACAAACACAATGGCATTAACGGTTAAGAATATACATGATGGCTGCAAGTTTGATAGTGTGAAAGTTTACAGGATGACTTACCCGGGCCAGAATACTTGGATCCACAGCCACTACTTCAGACAGACACTTCATGGCTTTAGTTCTGACTGCAATAGCACTCTCACCCAAAACTCTCAGAATCTATATATGACACAAAAGAAAAAAAGTTAGTCACAGACAACATAACCCAATCTCCCCCATTCTTCATATTAAATTGACTCTCTCACCTGTGATAAATAAATATCAAAGCTCTGGGCAAAAGGCCTCATAGAGGCCAGATATCTGACGATTACACACGAATCATCGTAGTCTATTGCGTTCATCCTGAAAAGAAAGTCAAGAGGATAGTTCATTACCAGGATGGGTGAACAAGTCAAACAGCACAGCAAAATAAACCCAGTGATCCACAGTGAATTAGTAGTATTTACCTCAGAGCACTGGAATGTGATTGTGAAGTCTTCATGACCTTGCGTAGGAATTTCTTTCGTGCATCGGCTTTCTGCATAATCTCCTCAGTCGAGTCGACATCCTTGGAATGACTGTGACCTTTCCAGTTCTCGTCCTCATTTTGAGACTTCATTGCTTTCTCTGCCTCACTTGTTGCGTCCCTGAACCACTGGGCAATATAAAATTTCCTGGCAAACTGGATGAAACAAATGAGAAGTGATATTCAAAATGCTGATTATTCTAAGGCATATTATACGGTATAAAAACCCAACTGACACCAAGGAACACTTTTAATCCATATGTCTTTTATGCTAATCGTAACAACCTGCAATTTACCTGTATCAAACCACTCAAGAGCTTCATGTAACTGAAGTACACACGATATTACAGCAAAAATGAGCATCCAGTCATTAGGGAAATTTTAAATGTGGCCATAATGATTATATTAAACGCTCACCAATAGAGATGAATCTTTGTCACTGCTCTCATCTAGGTAATCTAATAAGTCCTTCTGAAGTTGCTGCACCTCATCACTGCCTGGCGTCTGTAAGCACAAAAACAAACAAGGGTCAGTTCCACAGTAGCTCAACAGCACTGGAAATATATAGGTGATTAAAAGAGTCAGTAGTTATCTTGCCCACCTCTCTGAGAATGCGGTCAATAGCCTTTTGGTCCATGTTGCTGGTTACAGCATCTTTGCGCAGTCGGGAAGCTACAGTGCCGAGGTAGTCCAGAGACGCCACTCTGAGAGCCATTTCTGTCTGCTTGTTACTGAACTGGTGCACCTGAGAGCACAAGAGGTGAAGCAGAAACGTCTCAACAACCAAAAAAAACGCACAAGCAGCGGTTTCCACTGGGCAGATGTGAAGGATGTGACTCACCAACAGCCGGCCCAGTAAACTGAGCAGTAGTTCAGATGCAGGCCACTCGGGCTTGTTGATTGTGGACAGGAGGTCGTGAACGAAGTTCTCAAACAGAGGCCTGTAGTCCTCCTCTCCCTGCTTACTGCCACACCTGACACACAGAGAATACAACTTTTATTAGAAAATATTGTTCAACATTAAGTCAATTAATATTAGAGTGTATTCCACAGCAGGAGCAGGTACAACGTTTTTAGGATACTGACAGTTAAGTGGCTTACGTCATGATGAATATTGAGAGAGAGCAAAGACTCACTTCTTGAGAAACACCGAGAGGAAGTTCTGAGCTGTCCTCATGGCAGTTTCAAACGTGTTTGTGATAAGGACGTCTTTATCCACCTGGGTACACAATGTGTAAATTAATTTATGAAACAAAACATGTATCAGGATCATTTAAATATCAGTTAAATCCATCGTCTTTACCTTCTTGTGAGATTCATCCTCTGCTTCTCTCACAGAGGGAAGGTGAACCACACACTGGATGAGCTGAAGAACCAGAGCAGAGACCATCTGGATGTACACGGGCTCTCCATCCGAATCACCGTTGTTCAGCCTGAGGAGGAAGAAGGAAACATTTATAATAATAATAATAATGATAAACTTGATTTCTACAGCACTTTTCTTAACAATGGTACAAAGTGCTTTACAAGGAAGAAACAACAGATAAAATGAGAACGAAACAACAGAACACAAGCAGAGAAAATAGAATGATGACATAGATAACATTACATAAATTAATAAATGGGATTGGTCAGTGTTAATAAGAGCCAATGTCATTGATTTGTAAAAGCTTTAACAAAAAGAAATGTTTTAGAAAGGAATTTAATAGAAGATAGATTATAAATCTGTCTTAGTTTGTTATCTAACAGTGGTCGAGAGGGCATTTGGCTCATCACTAGATTTGTTTACTGAGCAGCACTGGAGACATTTGTTTTATTTGCCATTTCAGTGAACAAATATTCACTTTACGGGTTCTTACCTGAAGTTCCTGAGGCTGCGTTTATTAGTAGGCAGT
Source organism: Hippoglossus hippoglossus (assembly GCF_009819705.1). Lineage (NCBI taxonomy): Eukaryota > Metazoa > Chordata > Actinopteri > Pleuronectiformes > Pleuronectidae > Hippoglossus > Hippoglossus hippoglossus. The sequence continues at coordinate 11,520,305 of NC_047162.1, read as the reverse complement.
CTGGCAAGGGAGGTGAAGATCTCTTCAAGAATGAGCTGCCTGTGTTTCTCGTAACGAGAGAAGACCTGAGGGAGAGTATAATGCAAAGGATTGAATCAAATTATTAGATTGGAGATGTTGCTGTGCAATATCATCAGAAAATGAGAATCTTAAGCAAGATGAACTGCTAAAGCAATAGAATATGCCATGACAGACTTACTGCTGTCACCAGCGTGATGGCGCACAACTGCAGCTCGCTGACGTTCTCCACAAAAAACGGAGTAATACCCAGAGTGGACACCTAAAAGTCGGGCACAGAAGCAATCAGGTACGTTAGCGCTCTGGAGTTCATGAACTTGAATGACATCCGATCAGATTTTGAGTCTCACCTGGAGAATCGTGGTGTCAGTTTGCAGCTGTAACTCCAGGAGCTCCGAGATGCTGCTGACGATTTCACACACTTTGCTGTAGAGCACGACCACCACCTTCTGTTTATGGCTGGAGCTCTTTCCTCGCTTGGACTTTGGTGTGTGCACGCCACCTTAAATGAAGAAGATAACACCGATAATAAAACAACGGTATGTGACGCAGGTTGTTTTAAAAATGTTCTCAACAACTTTGCGTTTGAATGTGTCAGACACAAGACATTTCAATATTCAATTACAGGGTTATGTGAGACTATTGCAAGAATATTCTGTGGCCAACTTTTACTTAAAAGTGAAATAATCTGATAAGAATTTTTGTCAGGAATCTCATTTTTTTTTATAAATCCCTGAAGGTTTTAAAACTGCTTCTCGGCTTTGTCTCATCATTAAATGTAACAGTGGAGTTCTCATGTTTTAAGCTCTTTTCCAAAATGTGCAAAGAAAATTTGAGCACAATCAGGCATAAAAAGAGTATAACATGGATTCAGCTAGTTAATATGTACATTCTCCAACATATAAAATAACTCCTGCAAGCTATTTTACGAGACTATTGCAATTTATGAGAAGAGAGGAAAACAGTGCTGACCTCCGTGGGGATCCACCCTGTAGGCCGGGTCGTACTGAGGGTACAGAGAGCTCTGCAGATGGAACTTGGTGAACTGCAACACCCTCTCGATCACATCCTCCATGTACACAACCTTGGGCATGTGTGGAGACGTCATGATGTTGAGTGCAGTCAGACAGGCATCGGCGGACTTGGTCACCCGCTCCATGATGAGGTCGCGCCACAGCCGCTCCTCGTCCATGGAATCATTATCCTACATATTCCAAAAAACAATTTTGTAAAGAATACTGAAACAACTCAGAAGCTCTACATATAAGTTAAATGAATTAAGAGAATCCTCATCATTCTACAGTTAAAATAAATATTTTCTTGCTGACAACTTACATGACTCAATAATGTGGAAAGTTTGACACTGTCCTGAATGTTCTTCTCCAGGACATTTAGTATTTTCATCAGTTTGCTTGAAGAAAACTGTAAATCAAAGAAACGATGATGATTACTCGCACAGAAATGCAGCTATGACGTTGAAACCATGTGACAGAGCACAAACACACTTCTCTTACCTTGTTAAAGATGCCCATAGCTTTAATCTTAGCAGAATCGTTTCCGAGCTGGTTCAACTGCTGCTTTCCAAGCAAGAGCTCCTGAGGTATTTCATCATCATCTGTGTGAGGGAACAAAATTATAACTTTGTAACTCCCACAAATGTCAAGCGCCATGTAAACTGCTCAGTGCTTGATGTTTACCTTCAGCAGTAAGATCCACCTCATCAAGGTTCTCGAGGATGCTATCCATACTGGCTGCGAATCTCTTAAATGTGGAGGAGTCCATAACTTCTGTTAAACAAAGGATAAGTTAATTCATAAAGACATGAAACTCGTTCGTATTACAAAAGTTCAAGTTCAAAGTGGTAGAACAGTACCCTCCAGTGTCATCTTGGGATCGTACGCCTTCTTGTTTTTATGTTTCTCTTTTTTCTTCAATTTTTTGGCAACTGAACAAAAAGAAAACAACATTAGTCAAATCCTTAACAGCAGTAAACAGGAACTATTTAACAGAGAGAGACCTGGGGGGAGTGATCCAACTGTCTAGGGAGATGGCCTGATTTGAGATTTGAAATAGTGATAATTTGAATGACAGGTGTCACAACCAAGACAAAACTAAATAAAAGTATATTTATATATATATATATATTGTCTTCACAGAGATTGTCTTTGCTGTTTCACTTTTTTGTGAGAAAGACTCACCATCACTTAGGATTGGCGGTGGAGATTCTTCATCCGATTCAGCCAGGATCCTATCACGAGGACGGTTACCGGACCCCCGGCGAACGTTTTGAACACCTCCGCTTTGACGGTGCTCTCCAGAGCCTTTCCTCTCTTCCTGCTTCGAGGTCTTGTCATGGTCTTTCTTGTGCCGTTTCTTTGCAGCTGGAATAAAAGACAGAGGGAATAAAGATTAGGATGAGTGAGAAAGAAAGTTTCTAAAGATGTTTAAGCAAACATTATGACATTTTTACAGAATTTTATAAAATGTGAGGAAAAGTTGGAAAATATTTGGTGGCACAAACGTTTAATCTTAAGGATTACAGAGAGCTAAAATGTTCAGTGGAGGGGAGAGAGTGATCTTGACAGATTTTGTCACACTCTGATGTACATGTACAGACATTTTTTAGATTGAATACTTACACTTATTTTCAGAGTCATCGTCTTCATCATCATCTTTGTCTTCATCATTTGAGTCCAACTCGGCGTACTTCAATTTCTTGCTGACGACACTGTGCCTTCGCTTGTTTGTCTTCTCACAAAGTGACTTCTCTGTAAGCACAAGAGCTGAGTGAGCTTTCAGCAGATTAAACATGTACAATTAAAGAGAAGACACAATGACTGTGATAAGAGTGATTTCTGAGACAGTGGTGTAAAGTAAATGAACAACACAGAAACAAAGTTCCCCCCAGTTCAGTGTGTATATTTAATAAACAAAGAAAATCATACCTTTCCCTGATTTGTCGAAGGAGGACGAGTTCTTGGATTTGGAGCCGTGTGCGTTCCTGCTTTCCTTGATGATCTTTTTCACCTCATCAACACTGAGTTTCTGAACCACAACAACGGGCTTCGCTCCTTTGTTTAAGTTCTCTACCAAAGACATTCTCTCCAGTCGGATCAGGGGTTCGCTCCAGACCTCTTTCAATTTGTTTGGAGGTAGTGGCTCTTTTTCTTTGCCGTCTCGTTTCAATTTTGGAATCACGAAGTTCTTCAGACTCCCCGTCTTGCCACCGAGCAGGAATGAGGGGAACTCGCTCGGTTTTGTCTCCAACGACTGCTGTTTGTTTCCAGTTTGGCATCTGATGCTGCCATCCCCACCTCTTTCTTCTTTTTTATTTTGGGGGCTCTGAAGGGCGGAAGTGTCTGTCTTCTGACGACCATTAAAGTCAGCGGACTTTCGGCTCCCGTCTTGCTTCACTCTCGGGCTGTCGGATTTCGAATGACGTTCAGGAGAGTGTCTGTTGCAGTTTTCTGTTGACTGTGTCTTGTGTTTCCTTTCCCTGTCTTTCTCTCTGTCCCTATCTCTATCGCTATTTCTATCTTTACATTTATCTCTATCTTTATCCCTTTCTCTGTGTTTGGCCCTGTCCTTCTCTCTATCTTTTTCTCTTTCTTTATTTCCTTCTTTATTTCCATCTTTATTTCCATCTTTATTTCCATCTTTGTCTTTGTCTTTGTCTTTGTCTTTGTCTTTGTCTTTGTCCTTATCCTTTTCTTTTTCTTTTTCTTTATCCTTGGCTTTGTCCTCTCCGTGTTTGGAGTTACGCTCCATCCTACTAATGGTTTTTGGAGTCTCTGCTTGGTTGACATGGGATCTGTGACTGTTGTGGTTCTTTTCCTCTTTGTTGCGCGACTCTGAATGCTTGTCATGTTTTTGCCGTGGTGTGTCTGTCCGTCTTTCATCGGAACGGCCGTTACCACTCTCCGCCTTGCCATCATGCTTGTGTTTGGATTCCCGCTGGTGCTCCTGCTTCTGTTTAGCAACCAGAGATGCTTCCTGCTTCTCTGGTTGCCCATCTGAGCCAGACTTTTTTTGAATACGTTCTTTGGGATTGTCAGAATGCTTTTTGTTGATCCCAGGTTTGTTTTCAACAACTTTGTCTACCTTCACATCAGCCTTTGAATTTAGGTGTTTCAGCTGGTCATCACACAACGGATTTGCTTCCAAAACCACGACAGGTTGTCCGGTCACTCTGCCAGCTTGCTGCAGGTCAATACTGACCATCAAAGCCGGCCGACTGGCACAGTTACTTGCGGGATTTGTCTTCTTAGGTGTCACCTTGCTGCCAGTGTTGCCCCCTTGTACAGCAGGTCCGTCACCTGCCTCTGCTCCGGATTCCTGAGGATATGAGTCTTGCTTCCGTTTCTTCAGTGGCTTGTCTGCAATAAAGAACACTTTATTAGTTTAGATACCCGTAAAAGAAAAAAAGCAAATACAGGGTCGGAGAAAAAAAACAAGAAGGCACAGGGAAGAGACAGAAACGTACCTTTATCCTGGACTTCTTTAGACCATCGTTCTCTCTCATTGGCTGTCTCGCTTTCTATTCTCTCAATTTCTGCAATTGCATCCATCTCCGCATCATCATACACGCCCCCACCGACGACTGCAATCTCCTTGGTATTTGGCCGAACAGGAGGCGGCTGACAGTTCACCTGCTCCGCAGCACCAAACTTGTGTGAAAAGTCCTGAGCGTCCCTTGACAACTGATTATTATTCATCAAATCAATTTCATGGTCTGAGTCCATATGTGCCCGCGGAGGAAATTCTCTGGATTCATCAACATCTGGAATCTTCACTCGGGACAGCTTTAGCGTCAGCTTGGCAGAGTCTTTTGCTGGGGAACCAACAATGTCGTACAAGTTATTTTTATCCATCTGCTCATTTTCCTCTTTACTTCTCTCTCTCTGCTTCTTTTTGCGGTTGGCAGAGGCGAGGAGCAGGTCAGGCCTGGATCCTGCTGAAACACAAATAAATTCAAAGAAAAGTGAGCACCTGAGAATAGGTCTGGGTAAATAACAAACTGTATGATAGCGTATTATTTTTGATTCTACAAAAAAATGCAGAAGAATCAACTTGTTGCCAAGGCAGCATACTTTTTGCCATCTCTTCACTTCCAGCAGAGGAACACACAGACTGTGGTGATTTGACTCGATATGCAGCAGCCCTCACAGAGGGGTCATTGTCCTGTTGGAACACAACACATTTATCATTTACTTTTAAACGCTGATGTACAGTTCCCAGTTCGGGATATCGTGAATCTGTGCATTACCTCATTTCCCAGTCTGTGAGCCATGTTCATGTATTCTTCATCGGTGACCAGTCTTGCATTGTGATTAGAAGAACTACTTGAGAGACCAGAGACCTTGTTGTCATGGCTGTTTCTTACACCACCAGGAACTGAAACAGAGAGCAAAATAAAAATCTCCAGTTAGATTATTTGTGATGGGCAGTGTAACATATCTATGTGTGAGATAGATACTTTTCCCATCTTTGCGGATAGCTGTAGTTTTACTGTTTGAGGGTTAAGTTATGCTAAGTTAAAGGATTAGCTTAAAGGGATAGTTCACTGAAAATGAAAATTCATTCATTATCTACTCACTACCATGTCGATGGAGGAGCGGGGGAAGTGTTCGATTCATGAGTCTCAGGGGTAAACAGTGTTGCAGCCAAGGCGACCCCTTCTTCAGACGTAATAAAACTGAAAAAAACATAACATACCTCCATACTGCTCGTGTGGTGCCATCCAAGTGTCTGCAAGCCCCGACATTCATATTCGACTTAATTTACACCATGTTTTAAGCCTGAATGTCCACTACTGGATGTAGCGATGCTAGCGGATGTAGCGATACGAGGCACACCAGCACGTTCCCTTGGGCGAGAGTGTGCGCGGTTTTCCGGTGTGTCCATGAGAACGTGTACGGAGGATATCAGTGGACATTTATGTTAAAAACATGCTGCAAATGAAGCCGTTTTGAGTCAAATATGAATGTCGGGGCTTGCGGACACTTGTATGACACCACAGGAGCAGTATGGAGGCATGTTGTGTTTTTTTCTGCTGGTTTTTTTACGTCTGAAGAACTGGTAACCATTTCCTTCAATTGTATTGGATTTGGCTGCAACACTGTTTACTCCTGAGACTCCAAAAGTGTTTTGTGGACTCTAACACTTCACCTGCCCCTCCATCAGTATAGTGGTGACTGGATAATGAGTGAATTTTCATTTTTCTGTGAACTATTCCTTTAAGCAGTTGGATTGTGTCCAGCTTACTTTATCTGAACTTATCGGGACTTATCGGGAAGGATCTGCAGGTTATAGTGCAGCCAATACTCCCACGCATTTCTCACTTTGTACTCACCTTGCTGAGTCTGATGGTGCTGGGAATAACTGGGTGGATTGTACTGCATGTAGTCTGCAGGACTCTGGGGAGTATAGGGACTGGGTATGGGGCTGTTCTGCTGGGGTACGAACCGGGAAGCTGACCCAGACTGCGGGGACGTAAAACATCTGCAAAAGGAGGAAGGTAAAAAATCCTCTTAGTAAAAGTACAAATGCATCTAAATATATAGTAATCATACAGTGTGATGTCACCACCTTACCCAGGGGGGCTTTGAGGAACAGCGGTCTGCTGGTAATTCGATCCTGGACTCCCATGCATTTGATTCTGGGCTATCTTATACTGTTGCATCATCGGCTGCTGCATCACACCTAAAAGATAAGGATTAAAAAAATCTATAATCAGTGTTACACAAACAGGAAGTCAGATAAACACATGTCTGCGGCACCAAACCTCACCTACTTTCCTTCCTCTGATTCTAAACTGTAAACATCAGAAGCAATTTTTATGATAATGCTGCTCAATACAGCACCACAGCTTCGTGCAGCAGCAAAAATGACTAAAAAGTCTGTTTAGCAATGTGGTGAAACTGGACAGAGAGCATGCAGTGACTCAGTCCCTCCTCCTCATCCCATCCCAAACCTTTTACTGGGATAACATACTTTTGTCCCCAAAGACTTTGGGGTTCCTGGAAAGCAACGTTTGTAGAAGTATTGGCATGTCACCCTCGGGTTCATCGTTCCCCAAGTTGTCCTTCAACTCTCTGCAAAGCAAAGAAAAAAAATGATTAGAGCGTTATGATTCCTCATCCAATTTCAGAGCGTGATTCTGACAACCAAGTGAGCATGAGCTGACCTGTCTGGTAATCTGTAATCTAATCACTGAAATTGAAACATTGATGACTTCGCTGTGGCACTTTCATTAAGACTGCTGACAACTATACTGGCGTAACAAAGATTTCTGCTGCTACTGGCAAGTTTTCCTCTCTTGAACTGGTACTTACATGTGTTCAGTGGAGACCTGGGTAAGGCTATGTGCCAGCTGAGTCACCAGATTTTCGTCCCGACACACCAGGAGGCTGCTGACCTCTTCAGAGATCCTTCCATTGTAGAGCAGACTCTTAGCAGTAGTGGCCGGGAGAGGAGAAGGCAAGGGCAGCTGGTTCAACACTAAAAGGAAGATTGAAGGACAGGTTAGGTCTTTCATATATGGTAACGTCAGCACAAAGAAAGGCTCATCAGTTTGTACATTTAACAGATCTCCCCTTTGTTGGGTACACTTTTATAACCTAATAGGATCCAATCCCTAAATTCGGCAATGAATATTATCTTTGGGAAATGTTCAGTATTATGCTGTTTTAACAGTTTGGGTCCAGTTCCTACAACTTTCCATCTTCTGAAACACAAGCCGCTTCACCTCTGTCCGCCCTGAGATCACCCAGATTAAGAAACAACACCATTTTCAATCACACAGCTACAGTTATGTCTGGTACAACTCCACAGCCAAGTCCAGCATTCCTTAGTCTTGCCACATCTCGGTTTTGAATGTTAGTGTTTAGGCTACAGTGAGCGGCATTAGAGACGAGGTTTGCACTTACAGTCTGTCAGGCTAGCAATTCCAGCGAGAGTAGTGATGGGGACATGAGGCATATCACCATTCATGCTGAAGATGAGGTCAAGAGGTCGTGTCAATGCACGGGCTGCTCGATATCACCAAACTCTTCCTATTCCTCACATCTCCGACACGCTGCAGAGAGACAGAAAAGTGAAACAATCTCGCCGTCAATAAAGGTCGGACGACATCACGTGAAGTATTGTTCCCAGTTAAAACCAGGAAAATCGTCAAATTGCATCAGAATAAAAAAGATCATATTAGTCGATAAATGTTATTCCTTTCAGTTTTAACGTTTTCCTGCTGAGTGAAGGTTGTAGTTTGAGGTAAATCACAGATGTGCTAAACCTCCTCACAATGTTTGCACAATGCACGAGCAATATATTGACATAGTGAACCTTTGTTATGTTGCTAATGATTAAAAAAACACAGTAAATTGTGACAATTATTGATACAGTGTCATTGCCCTGGTCTATATTTTGCATGTACCCAGTGTGTGCTAAACCTGTGTCATTTCATGAGTGTGCATTATTACAGTGCCAACGTAACTGCCCTTTGATGTGGGCAGATCCTGCCCGGATATCAAGCCCGGACATGTATTTACAAATGATCGATCTGTTGCAGTTTCTGATGCCAGAGCTGCAGCTTCTGGTGCCCGAACACCCCCCCCTCTGATCACCCGGGGCCCGTAAATACACACACCGTTCCAAATGTGTGCACAATGTTTGTATCTCTGAGATGTTTGCAAGCTGCGTGAAGGTGAACATGCAAATAGCTGCAGAAGCACGAAGTTAGCAGGTTTAGCTCCTGGTTCCAGATGCGAAGCACAATGTAATTCAGGTGGTGGACGAATCGATGTAATAATCAACGGTGAAAGAAAAGAAGGGAAAAAAAGAAAAAAGTTAAAACAATTCTGCGTGTGTGTGTGTGACGTTAGCTTGTTTGTGGTTTGTTCAAATTCATGCTAGCGACTGAAAGAGAGAGAAACGTAAACACACAAAGCTATTGATAAACCCGTGTAGCTACTTAGGTCTACTTATACTCTTCCTTTTGTTTTCAATTCAGGTTTGCGTGGCTGCTCGCAAGCACAACAGCGACGTTAGCTCGTCCTGACACCAGAAGTGACTGTTATTACTCGGTAATTACTCTTATTTCCGCCCTGGAAAACACTTATTTGACAAGCCGAGCTGGGAAAACGACGTTTAGGGGAGATACTCCAGTCAACTCGGGGTTGTTAGCCGGCTAGCAACAACTGGAGATGCGGCTAACGTATGCTAGCTGGCTAGGTATATGTGCAGCAACTTGCCCGAGCTAGCATCACCACCGGGAGAGCATCCAGCCCGTTTTAGCCGTGAGCTGCCGACTCTGTGCGGCTCTTTCCTCGGTGTTATGTGTCGCGCACGGACTCGGATATTCACCTCCCACTTGCTACGGCCTTCCTCGAACGCATCCCCGGCTCACAAAGTGGACCTCGGACTTGCCTAAGGAAGCGTAACCCCGACCCGACGCCAGGGAGGCAGGGTACAAAGCAAAGACCCCATCACAAATGAGAATGATCCACCCCCCCTCCCTCCTTTTTTCTCCTTGTCTGATCCCGGGAACAGGCTCCCGGCGGCCGCCTGGTGTGTCCGGTCGAGCGGTAACACCCCGGGACGGTGGCGCGATTACCCAGATGAGCGGTCGGTGTCGTTGAATCCGGCTTATTTACCTCGGGATGTGATGAGAAAGAGAAGTGGCTCTGGTGGAGGTGGAGGTGGAGGAGGGGGAGGAGCAGGATGGCAGCTGGAGAAGAGCCTCTAGCTCCCTCTCCGTCCCAGCGCCCAAACAGCTCCTCGGAGCAGGCAGCGTCAGTGAGTGATCCCTGTCTGTGTGGAGGACCGGAGGCAGGGGGGCTCCTCTGGCTCACACACAGGCGGACACTGATGCCCCGGAGCGGCCTCATCACACGATGGAGTCGGGTGCTGGTTTATTATTTTTTTTGGGGGGGGGGACAGGTGAGAGAGGTGGAGGTGGAGGGGGTGGCACCACACAAACCACCCACCTCCATTTCAGTATCAAGAAGTCCTTCCCTCCCCCCCATCTCTCTCCACTCACACCAACCGGTTGAGGCACATGGCTGCACACACACCCAGTCTGGCTCTGCCTATGGTTCCTCCCCATTAAAGGTTCAGTGTGTAAAATCTGAGATTAAATAATCCTAGTGATGTTTTCACTAGTGTGTTCCATCTAAATTGTACAAATTGTTTTCTTTACTCTAGAATGGGCCCTTTATATTTATAAACTTTATATTTACATCAGGAGTGGGTCCTCTCTCTACGGAGGCCGCCATGTTTTTTTTACACTCAACACCTTTTGAGTTTTTATGACAACTGAAGGTTAGCCACAGGTTCTCTTTCATGTTTGTGGCTGTGGGGTAGAGCGGTCATCCTTCAACCAGAAGGTGAGCGGTTCGATCCCACACACATTCTACACATTGGACCTTTAAAAGGGGGTTAATTTGTTGTGGGGACTGTTGGGTTTCTCTATAATATGGTGCGGTCGCCACCTCACTATGCAAAGTGCCTTGAGATACCGTATGTTGTGATCTGGCACCATACCAAAAAATATGAATTGAATTGAACCGAACAAGAGGAAATATAAATTTAAAAAAAGACATTTGATTACAAAGTGCATTAAATGAAAATAAAATAGAGCTCAATCAAACAACTACAGTACTATATACATTAAAGGATGCAAGATGTATATTGTATATGTATAAATAAATAATGGCACATTATCAGATGGGTAAACAAACAGGAAGCAGGAAGCAAATATGGCGAAATTGTATTGTGGTGAGAAATCTGTTTGAAAATGTTGAAGGAGCAATTAAGAAGAATATAAGCCAGGACCAGAAAAGTAAAGGTGATGACCCCACTGTGTACCAAATCATATCAGGATCCACTGCACCCTCGGCTGATTTCTCAGTGGTGGTTTGCAGATGCAAAGATGAACACATTTTAGGGATAGTTCAGCCAAAAAATGAAATTTCACTCATTATCTACTCACCACTATGCAGATGGAGGGGTGGGTGAAGTGTTTAAATTGAATTGGAGTGTTGAACTATCCCTTGAATGATGAACTATCCATTTAAAATGATAAAATGATAATTAAATCATTAACTAGTTCAATAACAATTTCAATCAGAGGAATTATGTTGGACGCTGGCACTTGAATGCACTACCGTATCTTTTGGACATGCCTTTAAAACATTCAAATATTTTTGAAAGAAAATATGGCAAATTTTACGAAAGATTTTGTAACATGAAATCCCTTGTGATGTTGAGGTCCTGTACTTTGGTGTATTCAAAGAAGATGTGATTGGGTTTGTAGCTTGTAAAAAACGAACGAAACCCGTTAACCTCAAGCAGTGGATGAACATATAGATAAAGAAATCTTTGCAATAGAAAGGATAAGTCACTCACTGAGATCAAGGGCAGAGGCTTTTTCGTAGAAAATGGGAGAATTGGATTTTCCTAAATTACAGGGGACAATAAGGACGCTGCCTCCATGTGATTTTCTTTGCTATTCACATGAGATATAATAGCCTAGACTACTTATCTTAGATGGCGTGCCACACACAATTTCCTTTTCCCTCAATTTGTTGAAAATATGAAATGGAAGGTTACAAATAAAAGGTACAAATCTCAAATCAAATAATAAAAGTCAACTCCTCTTAATGTTTAGCATCATGTGTGTCTGTGATGTTTAGATCTGGTGCTTTAAGCTCTAACCAGCAGCCCTAAACTTCCATGTCAAGTATCATTAATGTGAGGTGTGCTTGGAGTCCTGACATCACACCATCACATCAGCTGACCTACAGCACCAAATGTTGCCCATGGCTGGAAGTCATCCTCCTCCTAGGCCTTCTCACATGATCCAGGTTATTCAGGAAGGTAGGAGTCTGTGCACATGTAGGTAGACCAATGAAAAACCTTCACCCGTTCATCTTTTAGTCTTTAAAAGTGCAAAACATCAGCTAGGGACAAGTTAAGTCAGTTTCATGGGCAGGCCTTCGTCCCCCTCTTGTGGAGAAAAGTGAAACATTCCTAGTAGCCGAGAAGACAGACGTTGAGCTGTAGCTTGCCTCTTTTTCAATTTTTTGTCTGACTGCCATCTTGTCCTGCTGAAACTTTGATCATCTTAGGAATATGTTAACAGTTTGGCCCCAGGGGCAGTGATGAAATCCAACAGAGAACAGTAAGAACCAATGTGTATAACTGAGAATAAGTCGCTTTTTGGAAAATACAGTTTTATGCAGTGACGTTTGTTTTTCATTGTGACCTTTATCGATGATCAAGTTTATTTAAAAATAGAAATACCTCAACATCAACCAATGCTGGACTTAATTCAGAAGCAAAGGCAGCATTGGAGCCTGTGAATCCCACGTGAGACCATTAAGATGCCGTCACTTGCCTCTACTGGAAATTAAGTAACAGTTTACAACCCTATTTGCACCTAACTTTCTAATCCCCACCAAGTTAAAAGGCTGAATGAGGAGTAAAGCAGCTCAAGCTCTCAGGTTCGGCAGCTTTAACTAGAACTGCTCCATATAGGTGGCTGGTCTTTATAGTTTCCTGACTTGTGACACTAACAAGCAAACACTGTCTCTTTCTTCATTTGTGTTTTTGAAGTATCTCCTTATTCATAAATTTGCTTTGTAATGTTTGTTCATTCATCAAAATCTCTACAAATACACTGAGCAAAATCGTTGCATGGACAGTTGAACAACTGTGTTTAGGAAATGTTTTTGTGGGGTTTATTTCAGGTGCTGACTCTGGTTTGACACAGAATTATTATTTCTCATTAACCTTTTATTCCATATGTTACATAAATTCTTTCTGTTCACCTAAGTAGATGGAGAGCTTAATTTGGTTTTGAAGGTAATTGATTTATTTAGTAAAGTGTAATTTATACTTTTGCAAAGATGGCACATTTCCGCATTCCTATATGGAGAATACCTGTACCACAAAAAAAGAAAAACTAGAAGAAATTTAGATTTTTCCTTATCTTGTATCTATCAGAAGAGAATAAAACATTATTTTATGTTATCTTTCTCTATTGTAAATATACAACCAGAACATTCCCTGTAGCTTGTGTGTGCTATATAAATTACAATAAAAGTTTATGACTTGTTTACTGGATTAAAGTAATATTGGACCATTACTGTAGCTCATGAATAACAATACCACACACACACACTTTTTTTTTAATATGACCAGCCAGCAGCTGACGCCTGTGTCAGGAGCTGTTGCATTTCAGGACCACAGGGTTTCACGGTAATTACTCCGCTTCAATGGGTTTAACCATGAGCCTCTAACCCGTGACGGTCATGAGGGTTTTCTGCCCCTCTCTGCTCTCCGGCACACCGAGGCAGCATATTTGAGGATTGAAACAACTCGGAGCTCCGAGGAGGCAGTCTTTCTTTTTGTTCTTGTTGAGAAGCCATCCCAATCAGAGGAACTATTCTCTGCAATCTAATTATCCAATTTGGTAAGATTGTGGTCTACTTGACTTTCTTTTCTCTTCTGCAGTGGAGTTAATCGGGGGGGTTAGAATATTTTTGCACTGTGTGATGAATTAACCCACTTGTAAATAACATTATTGTCAGCTGAGCTCTGAGTAGCTTGATATTATCTGACCAGATTGGACAAATTGATGCTGTAATATATGTTGTCTGCAGCAGGAATCGATTCTTTTGCATCTGCTGCTGCAAGACGACACTAGTGAAATATTGATAAGGTTTATGTTCCGATTGGTTTTTCTGTCTCTGTCACAAACTGTTGATTTGCAATCTTGACAATGAAGATTTACTGTTGTCACAATGTTAACCCATGCAAAATCCAAAGGGAAACCTAATTTAGACATAAAAAAAAAACATTTATTTGTGACAATATGTATAAATTTACATGCCACATTTTCATGATATGTGAGCTTTCCTTTTTCTCCATCTTAAAGAAATACAATAACAGATACATTTTAATATAGGCTATGGGTATATATGATGTTTTTATTTATTAATTGGCATATTTCTATTATATTAAAACAATTACAAATACGTTTAACAGCTCCATGGTGGTTAAGTGTGATGGTTTCTGATGTACAGTGTATGCATCCTGGTGTTGGAATAATTAACAGCGCTGTTCTTAACAAATGCATATTTATTCTCCAGTACAGCAGGCTGATTTCACACCCGACACGACGGATTATATATAAATATCCATTTACACTATGCAAATGAATATGATGTGACCCACTGGAAGAATACGAAGGCTTTGAAATAGTCACAATGTTATTGCATTGTATTTGATTAGTTTGTAATGTGATTTTCTGCAGATTTCTAGCTTGATGCGGTGCAATCGTACAGACGGAATGCCTCGTGGAGACTTCAACATCTATTTTGCCAGCAGCAGAGGAGGATTTGTCAGAGCTGAGGAGTATGCGTTTCAGTTTTTTTTCTTGAAATCAGGAATCGTTGCTTTGATTGAACCAGAGATTTTTGTATTCTGATGTAAATCTTTGTTATAACTATATTGACGTTGATATTGTAAAAGAGGTAAAGCCATGAATTTAAACTCTTTGTATGTTTTGGGTAATCCAGGGCTGTGGGCATAGCTCTGCTGGTGGTCATCCTGGCAGCTCTGCTCATCCTGGGCTGCTGGTACTTTAAGAAGAGGAGCGGCTACAGATTAATCAGGGTGAGACCATCACACAAACATTGGCCTTCAGATTTTAGACTTGAAATGATGAATTATCTGTCATTCTAACAAATTAAAAGCAGATATCAAATGTTACCGCAAATTCCATACATGCTATAAAGTGATTTCCACACTTATAAAGTGATTTCCACACTAAATCAGATAAAGACAAATCTTGGCTCAGATTGGTATAAAATTTCACTGTGACTTTCTCTCTCTTATTTAATCACTCTGTTAATTTCTCCTCTTTCCCCTCAACTCTCCACACATCTTTCTCTCCACTGCAGAGCCCAAGATCGGGGTCACCAGGTGTCACAAGGGGCCAGTACTCAGAGGCAGGACCTTCCGCAGATAACAAGATGGCTCTCACCGACTTTGGCAGCTTCCGACCTGCGGTGAGGAACTTTACTCCGTTACATCCTCCTTTTACGTGACACAAATATTTTTGAATGCCAAGGGGGGAAAATGTATGTAGAATAATAAATAGACAGATGGACTTCCAGGAAATAATGTTGCCTATCTTTCTAAATGACCCTTCAACAATTCACTGGTGGGAAGTCTCTACTTCTGTGCAACCCAAAGTCCATGACTGAGGGCACTTGTTCAATACAAAGCCTTGGGGCTCTGAACACAGTGTACAGCACGTGAAGCTGATGGAATGGAGGCCTGAAGGAGAGATTATTATGTCACCAGACGTGGGTTAGGTATTAAAATGTTTCATTCCTAAGGGAGGTATGCGGTTGTGTGCGCAAGAAAAGAAAGAGGGTGGGGTGGAGGGCTGGTTTCAGATCATGAGATGGTGCTGATCAGCCCTTCATTTCTTTTTCCACTGTTCCACTGCAGCAGTCATAAGAGTCTACCAATAGAAAGTTCAAGACTGTTTAAATAGTGTCTACGCTTTACAGAGATGCTTAATTCCAAGTTAAAAATGTAGATTTTGTATCTGATATAATTATCTGCTACTGAAGACAACAGGAGATCAAGTAGAAAAACAAGACCCAGTCTGAGTGTTCTGATCTTCTTTCTAAACTTGCATCCATTTACTTTGAATGTGTTTGTCCCTCTTGTCTCCAGGTTCCTAACGCTCCTCCAGCCTATGAAAAGATTTCCTCGGGCCCAATGCCTCCTCCCTATTCCCCCTGAAGGACAGACGTCTGAAGAAGAACGGAAAATAACGTAGAGAACACTTCCTCTGTTGTCTGATAACTTCTCCTGTATAACCTGATGTCACTGTCTATATAGTTCCTAATGCTTTATAGTTAAATATCCATTGGTAAAACAATCTCTCACTTTGTAAAATCACTCCCGTGTATGAAGACACAATGTATATATATATTCAAGGTGCTTTCAATAAACAATAAAAGATGATTTCTCAAGGAGTCTTTTGTGTAAGGAAGCCATACAACACACATGCTGGGGACAGTCGCATTGTTTATTTCCATGCAATAACGTCCACAATTTTCAATGAAAGTGTATCTAGTAAATATCTTTTGAAAAATCTATATGGTAAAAATAAATAAATGTGACTTTATATGGGCGCAGACAAGTTGTACAAAGTCCTCTATCGGTTTATTTATATTTCTAAAAAGTAAAATGTAGTTGTCGAACAGTAACTAGTTGAAAAAAGGACAACGTGACTAAATCTGGATACAGAGAGTTGCATTGTTCAAACTGATAAATTAGAACAAGTTGAACCAATGAAGAGTATCCCAAATATTACTTTCTGAAGCAGTATCCAATTGCATTGAAAAGTATTTTAAAAAACTTGAGCTGAAATTAGTGAACATCCCATTTTCTACTCATTTTGTTACAACAGTTGTCATTACTGGCCATGAGGTGAAAAAAGAGGAAAGTCAATAGTCTATAACATTCATCTGGGAAAAATCAACTGTTTCCACTTAAGAAAACCATCACAGTATACATTTCCAGTAAGTTCGATTGAGTATACAGTTTACCTAGAAGATGATCTAACCAGAGTAAAACCTACTGTGTCCTAAATGAAAGTTATGAGTCAAACTACAGCTGGAAAACAGTTCTTTAACTAATCCCAGGATTAATACAAGCGATGGATATGACTGATTCACTTTGTGTCTGCCTGTGGAGGCAGAAAAGAGGAATCATGTGTGAGTAGTGCTCCACGGGAACTGTTGGGGGAAACCAGCAGTGCATCCAGAGGTTTGGGGCAGGCAGTCAGCTCTGTGGGATTGACCTGGCACTGAGCCGTGCTCAAAACAGCTCCGTCAGGACTAATTAGTAGCTTGGATGCTACGTTGGTATGAAAACCCAAGGCGGAGGTCTGCAAAGAGTGCTTTCCAAGTGCTTGGTTGGTCAGAAAGACAGGTGGGTGGATGGTGGCGTTTGTCTTCACCGATGTTATTGGTTGAGCCGAAGTGATTATTACAGTGCTGCTGGATGGAGGCGTTGTCCCCACTAGTGCCGTTTCATAGGTATTAACAGTACTCCCGATTGGTGGAACTGTAGCAACAGGGAGCGTTTGCATCCTAGATACAGTGCTTACAATTGGTGGGACAGCCACTGTTGGCAATACTTGTGTTCGTGTGCCAGCAAGCACTGGTTGCATGAGGGCAGGCACCTGCTTTCTGATAGAAGTGTTGCTTACTCCCGTATGCAGTAAAGCCTGTGATAGAGCTGTGGAGGGTGCCGCGATTCTAACTGCTGTCTGCTGGGGCCTTATGCCTTGACACTGCTGGGCAGCAACAGAAGAAGGCAGAGGTGTGCCTGTTATCAGAGGACCTGCGTTAGAGGACATGGACGTTGGAACTGGTATAACAGGACTGGAGAGAGATACAGCTGATGGGCTGGGTAAAACTGACAGGGATGAAAGAGGTGCTGACAATCTGGGCAGGGAGTGTGCTACTGCAGACAAGACTGTGGTTGAACATTTAGCTTGCGTGGCTGTACCTGCAGGTAACCTAAATGGAGCCAGTGCTGAATGAAAAGCTGGGGTGCTAGTAACCACTGGGGAGAGTAGAGCCGGTACACTGCCTAACCTTGGTGGGGGTGAGACCAGAGTGGGTGTACCTAAAGGAGATGATGCAAAGTGACCAGCCTGCGCAGATGACAATCTAGGCAGAGCAGACACATTTGTTCTACTGTGTAACATTGTTGAGCCGAGGCCAGGTGCTCCTGTTAGTTGAACTGGTTTGACATTGGGAGTGGTTGCTAACAGTGTAGGACCAACAGCAGGTGAGCAGGTTACAAAAGGAGAACTTACAGCTGGTACGCCAGGTAGCCTAGCTGGGGACTGGGGTAAAACTGGCGCTTGAGGCGCTACTGTGGCATGGCTTGCCCCTTGGGGAGGTGCTGATGCTCCGGTGCTGGTAACGCTGGCAGTAGGCACTTGTTGTGGTGCAGGGCTAGAGATGATAAGGACATGACTGCCTGGACCTAAACCCTGGGGAGGGACTACAAAGCGTGCATTGTTAAGAATGATCTGAGTGCCAGCTGCAAGCGGTGTAGAAGTGTTGATGACTACCCTCTGCTGGATTGTGCCAGTAGAAGAGGTGGAGAATGGGGGACTGGTGGTTGTTGCTGAGGAAATGGATTTATGGGTATAATTTTGAGCAAGTTGAGAGGAAGATGAGAAGGAAGTTTCCTCACCAATGCCACTTTGGATATAGGATTGCTGACGGACAAGAGGGGGTGTTGAGGGTTGGGCTGGACTACTCTGCACAGTAGTGTTTACCTGAGCAGGAGTGCTGCTGGTTGGTTCGCTTGCACACATACTGAGGTGCTTCTGGATCGTGTTTCCTGCGGGCAGAGTGGCAGCAACAGATGTGGACATGCCTGTCTGGGAGGGCATAGTGAAGGAAGCTGTACCCTGGAGCGGCGAGCTGGTGGTCAGGGAAGTGTGAGAGGCATGCTGTGCAGGACAGGGTGTGATGATATTTGTGACGGGGACCAGTCCATGGGTGGCAGCTGTGGGACAGCCTGTATCTGAGAGAGAAGTGCTCTTGGAAGGAGAACGTGACAGGACACCAATGGTCTGTCCAATGGTTGTTGTCTTTCCTGACAACTGGATTTGAACCCCTAAAAACACATTATATAAACGTTTAATTCAAGAGCTTGATATTGATAATAGGGCTGTATTTTGGGTATGAGTATTACAAGTTGAGATGGGTTTTTTGATC
The DNA here is from genome assembly GCF_009819705.1 of Hippoglossus hippoglossus. Classification (NCBI taxonomy): domain Eukaryota; kingdom Metazoa; phylum Chordata; class Actinopteri; order Pleuronectiformes; family Pleuronectidae; genus Hippoglossus; species Hippoglossus hippoglossus. Next base: position 11,501,460 of record NC_047162.1, on the reverse strand, counting down.
TAATAAAAGTCAGGTTTTTGAGATAAGTGTATTGTTTTCACTGCTTTCCTCATCTCTGACAGCAAAGTAATACTTTCATGTTGACAAACTGCCTATCAAAGCATCATTACAAAGTCAGTGAGCTTATAGTCTTCCATGTTTCTAATTGAATCCTTGTTTTAAAGGTTGACCTGGACATAGGCTTATTATTTATAGCCCGATGTAATACATTAACGTATACATTTAAACATTTACTGATTTGCTTAATATTTACTTATATGTACAATGACAACATTCAATACGGCAGCATCTAAAAAAAACAAATGCATTCCTCGCACTACATTATAAAGTTTACGTGCACAAATTAATATATTGAATCAAACAAAAAATACATGAGTCATGACAATTCTGGTAAAAATATCACATCACACAAACCCACCTGAGGGCAGACTGATGTTCTGGACCATGGGCGATGCTTCACTGCCGATAGGTTGGCCCGGGCTTGATCCCATCTTTAGAGTCTGACTTGTTAATGAAGTGGTCAGCTGCTGTCCACTGGCTGCTGTTGCTATCGCCTGCTTTGGAATGCTTCCCATGAAGGTGGGGGAAGATGTGGCTGTAGGCTGGCTGATGAACATGACTCTGGAACTAGTAGGTGACTTTGTGGAAGAGGTTGTGCCTTTTGATAAAGCTACAGCTGAGGTGGGGGTTGAGGAGGGAGTGACCAGGATGAATTTAGTTAGTTGGGATCGCTCGTCTGTACTGAGCCGTTTTACACCCGTCTTGCTGACTTCTGCTTGTGTGAGAACTTGGGGAACACCAGAACTACTCAGTGATGGGACAGCGGCAGTATTTTTTACCGATGAAGTTTGGAAATGTGAAGCAGCAGCGGCTGTCTGCGCTAGCGGGCCAATCTTTTTTGCAGCTGTAGAACAAGCTGAGGTGTAAGAGTCTTGACATAGAACAGAAGTAGCTGTAGTCTGGCTTCCTGGGACTGCAATGGGAATGCTACCAGTGACTGCAGTGTGCATGGGGGATGTGAGAGTGGAAAGAGACTTTAAAACTGAGGGATCTTGCTTCTGAGGTTGGGCCACTGCTGGGATGCTGAAAGGGGACGTCTGAGCGGGAGCAGATGGAGAAAACGCCGTTGACGACTTGGATACGAGGAAGGCTTTAAACTGAGGTGAGATGGTGATGACTGGACTGGTGGGCAAAGAGCCAAGCCCACCGTGGCCTGAGGATGTCTGAACTCTGACGATGCCTGTGTTGCCTCCTCTAGTTGTCACCAGGATTGACTGCGAGTCACGGATACACACGGTCTTAAGCTCCTGCTTAAGGTCTTTAGATTCAAGAGGCTCAGTAGAAACTGCACTGGAAGGAGACCTGATGGGTGAGAGGTTTGGCATGACACCGTGTGGTGAGCTAGCTTGGGGGCTGCAGATATGTGCCCTCTTGAACCCTGCTGTGTTCAGGACCCCCTGTTGCTGACGAGGGGGAAAAGAAGGAGAGGGTGTTCTCACTCTCCTGGGATCTTTTAAGGGAGCCACTTGCTGAACAGGGATTCTGTTTTCAGGGATGCTGAACCCAGGCACACTGGTGGAAATACAGAAGGGGCTGGCCACTTTAGAAACCGGGGCCTGAATGTCCTTTGATTGCTGCTGATGTAAAGACAATGCCTTTTCTTCAGCTTTGGGAATAAGAATATTCGACGTTAGAATCACCACTTGCTGCATGCCTTTCTCTCCAGTGCTGTGGTTCATGACAGGATGAACTGAGATCTTGACTGGGCTGTTGCCGTCTTTCCCGGCAAGCTGACCCAGCCCCTCAGGTGCCTTGCACACCACCTGGACAGGACCTTTTGGTACAGTCTGGGTTGGTTTGGCCTGTGGTGATTTGAGAGGAGCTGCCGTCACTGTGGCCATTCCTGGCTGTCTGTGTACCTGTGTGTGTTGTTGTCCTTGTGGCTGCATTTGTTGTGAGATCTGCTGGGAACTGGATGTAGAGGTTTGTGCTTTTGAGAGTTTTGTCGTAACCATTGCAGAGACAGGCAGGGAGAACAAAGACCCTTTGCTCTGTCTTTCAATATTGTTGAACCCTGGACCATCAGCAGGCCGTTTCATTAAGGTCACTTTGTTTCCCACACTCTTAGCCAGCAGGGTGGGGATGGGCGTGTAGCCCTTAGGTAATCCAGTGGTGGGGTGGAGGATGGTGGGTCTGAGTGACAGTGGAGTCTGGGCTGGTAACCCTGGTGCCCATGCCGAGTTTGAGTCCATGGATTGATTTGATGGGATCAGTTCAGATCTAGACGGTGGCCCAGAGTCAGCAGTAGAAGCAATGTTTCTGCCGCCAGCCTGAACTCTTGGTAGCAGGCCGACGCCTGTCTCTGTGCTGGCCAGAGGGTGTTTCAGGTGGATGGGAGGTGTGTAGGTCGCCACTGATTCTCCAGCAGAGTCAACCACAAAACCCCTGGCACTTGCTGAGAATAAAATACAGATGTCTATTAGGGTTGCATGGATCAGTTAGTCATCTAAACAGGTCAAACAGACACGTAGGGACTGGGGTTGGGCGAGGTCTACTGAATTGACCTAGGGGCATAGAGAGGCTCAGGTTTACTAAGCCCTGATGCTCATAATGATTAGCAAACATCACTATTCAGAGAAGAAAACACTACTACAGTTTCTCAATTTTAGCTGGTGCTGACTGGGTAACGCCCTGACATGTATTTTAATTCCTCAAGGACAATTAAATACAATCACCTAAGGGCACAGTGGTTTTAATTAATGACTTTACCTCCACTCCAAAGACCTCTAGGTACCACATGTTCCAGGTCTTCCTCTTCTGATCTTCTATAAAGATCTGTGAGTGAAAACATGTCCTTCCCAAAACCCCTCTCTTCATCTTCATCTGATGATGATGATGAAACACACTCCTCACGCACAAAATTATTGTACTCGGGGTGCTTCTTGAAATCATCAAATTCCTTCTTCAAACGAAGCCTGATGCAGAAGCATGAAAATAAAGATATAACAGAAGTTTCTTTCAAGTACAATAACGAAATCAAACAAAGAGCAGTTTCATCAAAGTTGTTTTTACTATTCTGCTTTATGATCATTTAAATGTAAAACGAGTTGTACCTGTTCCTTTGGTAGGCCTTTACAAGTTTGGGTTCCCAGGGTGAGAGCTCATTCAGTAGTCTGATTAGAGTGCTGTGGAGGTCCTTTACTGCTTCTCTCCGATAATACCACCGACCCTGCTGTTACAAACATGTAAAAGAAATATTAGCGATCAGTATGAAAATGTGTGATCACATTGTATTTTCCATTAAATACAGAAGGCTCTGGGGGGGATTAGGAGATCGTCTTGACAGAACTGGGATTATCACCTACCAGTCTCTTTTTAGTGCTCTCCAAGTCATCAAGCTCATCTTCTGTCTTACTTATCAGCTCTCGCAACTCTTGAAGACTGGTGCAGACCAACTGCAGAGGAGAAATAACAAACCAAGTACGTGTAATAATATCTTAATAAAGATAGAGAGACACGAAAAAAGGGGCAGAAGAATGGAAAGGCCTAAATCAAGATTTTACATCTGTTATAGAATTATCATTATTTTTTCAAGATATTTTGGGTCATTGGATAGAGAAAATGGGCAGGACATGCAGCAAAGGGCCAGATCGACACCGACCCTGCGGCTGCTGCACGAGGACTCAGACCTTCATATGCATATACTGAATTAATGAATAATTAATTATTCTCACTATATATTCTCGATACTAGAGATGAATGTATATTTTAGCATGGTTGTGACTACCTTGAAGGATGGTTCAACTGAAGGTTCATCTGTAATGTTCTGTGAAGATTCTAGATCTTTTCCTGTCAAAAAGAAAACTGATACAATCACCAAACATTCAACATCCTTGGTTTAAGTTATCATTTAAAAAAACAAAAACAGAATAATTAAGAAAACATAGAAACTATCCCACATGTCACTGTGGCAGTAAATGCACAATAATAAATGAAGTTTGAAGTTGATACAAACCTAAATGAAATTGCTGAACAAGCATCAACATCAGACCTTTTCTCACCTGTTTTATGTTTTTTCTTCCCGTCTTTGCTCTTGATTGTTGTGGCAACTCGCCGCACTGCAGGCTTGGCAGCCTCAGCTGGGCACAGCCTCACCCTGTCCTCGTGCTGCAGCTGCTTGTGCTCTCCTTTCACCCCCGGCAGCTGTTCCCTCCCTCGCTTTTTCTTCCGCTTTTTCTTTTTAGTCCAAATTTTGTCGCTCGCCCTCTCTTCACTTGAGTTCCGAGTACTCTCAGAAGACACCTGTGCAGCTAACCCTGATGTTCCACAGCAGCATCCACGCCCCTCTGATTCAGCATAACCTGTTTTGCTTTCACAACACTCCATACAGGAAGTTCTTTGGCGTCCCTGACTGGGACTTTCTCCTTCCATTTTGAGCCCCACCAGTTTGGTTGGGGAGGCCAGAGTCACTGAGCGAGCGGGAGACCTTCCTGTGTAGCTGTGCTCCCCTACACTCAGACAGGGCTCCTGTGTCTCTGCTTCAATGGTACGTGTTGAGGAGGATGAGAAGCCCCTCTGCCGTTTCAATCTCTTGGATTGATGCTCCAACTCTACTGTCTCTTCTTTCAGAGGTATTTTCACACCACATCTTCTAGTTGGGCTAGTGTAGGGAAGGGCTACGGAGTTAGTGTCTATTTTTAAGTCCAATTTAGAGTCTCCATCAGAGGACCCTGATTCAGACCCCTCATCCTTCTTCAGTGACCAGAATTTTAAACTTTTATGTTCTTCCTCATCCCCATTTTCCCTTTCGAAAAGGCCAAATGTCTCTGCTCTCCCCTTTCCGAAATCATCAGACTCTCCTGTGTCCATGGAGCGTCCACACCACTCCCTGTCACTTTCGTTTCCTTCAGCCTTCATCCCATCCGACTCCTCTCCCTCTGTCCCTGGCTCCATTTCGAGCCGTTTTACCCATACAGAAGGGAAAGGGAAGGCCGGGGGTGCGCTGGGGCTCTGGCAGTAGATCCTCAAGTCTGCCCCACAAAAGTGTGGGAAATGTATATAGGCATTCTCCTTGCTGTCATAGCCCAAAATAGACTCCCGACATTCATGGATAGGCTGGGCCAGCAGAGCATCCTGCACACTCTTCTGTGTCTCATACACATTGTCACACAGGCCTTTCAGAAGCCACACTCGCTGGTAGAACGGCAGCAAGTGAAAAGGATTCTCCTCCATAGGACTCACCTCCCCAAGGGTGCTGAAAAATTGGAGGCAGAGTCCCAGCTGCTCAGCCCGACCTGGCTGATCATGGGAGGCACCTACAACTCGATACCAGGCCATGACCCTCTGCCTGAGCTCTGACTCCCAGCGGCGGTAAGGCAGTGCAGGCCGCCGGTTCAGAGTGGCCCTCCGCTGGGGAGGGGACAGCAGGGAAGACATGATTTTGGAGAGTAGGAGGCTGCAGCGAGGCATCAGCAAACAACGCTCCAGCTCAAAAAATACAATCTCTGGGAGGTTAAGAGCAGTCTGAGCCAGGCAGAGGAAATGCCCTATGGCAGGGAGTTCCCAAAGTGCATCCACAGTGTGGGGGGAAGCCTGTGACAATAAGGTGTGCTCCCACTCTTCCACCTCTTTGGCTGACATTTCCTCTGCCTCTTTCTTCTCGAGCTCACGTTGCCTGTAAAGTTAGAAAACATATGATTTTTTGTTTATTTTTGTAATATTTTACACTATAAACAATCAACCTGTGACAGCAACTTTTAGTCTTCCATCTTAAATATGTGTTCACTAACCTCTTCTCCTCCTTGACCCTCTGTTGCTCCTCTTGCCGCAAGCTCTGGACCATGATAGACTCATGCCCACCAACAGTGATAGTAGCCAGGCTCCGAGGCGCCAGTCTCCTTCTCGTGGAGGTGCCCCCCGATCCACGTTCCTCCTCAGCACCAAAACGACCTTTAGAGGTCACTGCCAAGGTTGTCTTCTCTCGCAGCGTCCTTGTTTGTTAGATGGGGAGGAGAAACAGATGTGTCAATAAGTTTAACGTTGTTTTGAGGTAGCTTTAACGATTACTGGCAATAAACAGTATATCCACATTAATGGTGTACATTTTTATCGACAAAAGGATCATGTAAGCTGAAGAACACACTTGCATTCATTCATTAAGAATAATCATGACTACTGTCATTATTATTAATGTACTATGAACACTTTGTATTTATGCAGAGTAGAATTATGGACTGTCAATAAAGTAAATCTACTACTTCTGTTTCAATAACTGAATCTACTAAATATTTGTGAGCCAAGATTCACATATGTTGCCCATATTAACCTAAACTGATGCACATTACATAGAAAACACCACTGGGGTCCTCTATAATTACAATTGTGTAGTGGCTTTGAACATTTAGCAGCTAAACAATTTGTTCAACAATGTAATTGCACTATGTTTACCTGGACAGCAATGTAAGCTTCTGCTCCAGCATAATTTCCAGCTTCTGAGCCTGTTTGGAGATCCAGTGGTCCACCCCGTGGTAGCGGTAACAGTTCTCCAACATCAGCCTGAAGTCTGCAACAAACTCGGTTATTGTCCCATACTCCTGGCTGGTGAACTTCTCCTCCATCCGCCGCAAACACATGGACTGCCTGAGCTGCGCCTGACCCCGTCCCCGGACGCCTCCGATACCGTGCTGGGCCTCCTGGTGCCCCACGGGATGGAGGAACGGGCCGGCGATCCCTTTGTGCTTGTCCAGCAGAAAGCAAGTGAATATCCTGTAAGCTTGCTGGACCTCGTGGTTCATATTCTCCTCCTCAAGGCTACTGCTGTTGGTGGAAATGCAGACCTCGGGCAGGGAGAGGTCGCTGTTCGAAAACTCGGACATGTCGTCACTCTTTAGAGCCGAGTGGTCCATTGTCTCAACTTCACAGGTGCCATTACTGAGCCCATCCTCAGTTGTCACCAGGTCGGAGCTGAGCTGCCAGGATGCTGGGCCCCGGTCTGCCACGGTTAAGTCTTGATTGTGGAACATGGGTTGGCTACAAGCTGCTGTGATTTCCTCCGTCATATCCTCCTCCTCCATAGTGCAGACACCTAAAAAAGGGTAACAGGTGTCAACTATGGTGAACTTTGATATTGCAAACAACAGCACTCCATTAAAGTTATAATGCTGGAGTAGCGAGAATAAACTGAACTGGAATTAAACAAATCAACAGAGCTCACTACGCATTTATATCGGAAGAAATCATGGCAGAGAAATTGGATGTTTACACTTAACAAACATTATTATTCCTGTCATGTCAGGTGCTCACATTAGAACAGCAACATAATAATAGACTTGGATGTTTACCTCGTGTGACTGTCTTCAAACCACCAGCGGCTGAACTTTATTACATTTACACCTCTGCATCTTTTCAAACTTTTCTTTTCCCCCCTGGATCAATGACTTGCTAGCTTGAAGTTAACCAGCTAATAACGAGCTAGCTAACGGTACTTAAGGCAACAATAAGTAAACAAAGTTTGTCCTGCTCGCTAACAGATGCACCTACAGATCTTATAACGTCTCCCCCCCCACTGATCACGTGCGAAGTAAGAACACACACAGTGTCGAGAGGCAGAGCCGGGTTTGGTTTAACCACATACCTTTTTTTTTTTCTCAGTGCGGCTCCAGACACGCACCCGGGGCGAGACGAGCTGTTAGCGGGCTAAGCAGCCTCGGCAGCTCGCTAGCTGGGTTAGCTTGCTATTGTCTCCGAACTGCGGCCTGCAATTGCTGCGCTCGCTGTCCATTGTGGAAATTCTGCAGCGACCGAGTGTCCGGCGGACAAAAAGTTACGCGGACATGTCGTGTCGCCAGCGCACGGTGGGATGTCAGTGACAGCGAGGTGGCTAAAGGCGCATTAGCCGGAGCCTCGCTAGCCGATTGTCCGACAACGCACGGCGGCTCGTTGCCACTAGCCATCCGGCTAACCAGCTGGGTTTGCAAGTTGACAGCCACTTTGCGCCGCCCGGCATGTGCCAGGTTCGCTTCAGGGACAGATGTGCGCCATTTGTCAAGTATCTGCGGGATCTCCCGGGGCTGGTAAAAAGCTCGTAAGGGACAAGTGAGCGGTTCCCTTCACTTCCACCCTGCGTGCGCCAGATGCTAACGTGCGCAGCCTGACGTAGCCAACTGGTCGCGTGTCACAGCGAACTGTTATTATGTTTTTTTGGGGGGGGAAGAGATGAAGACACACACTGTATTTCACTCTGTGTTATTCATATGACGCTGCTGCAATTATTGTGTCGCCCGAGGTCAATGAAAGAGGATCATCATCCCTTCAAAATAAGACTTGATATTGCACAGGATTCATTAAACTAACGTGCACGAACAAACCAGCAGCATCGGTGTGTTGCAACATTCATTCATTCATAACTAAAGTGTCAATGAAATAAAACACAGCAACTCATACTGATCCTGCAGCTGACGCTGCTCACGTGTCTCACTTTTAACCGCTAGATGTCACCAGTCACCAATCAATGACAGACACGTGATTGGCTTTATTATTATTATCATTTTTTTTAATGCAGGTTATTGGGTTGTTTCTTCTTCCTCTTCTTGTTTCAATAATAAAAAATAAAAACTTAATAACGAACAACATAATAATAATGATATGATGGCGATGATAATGATGATGATTATTATTATTATTATTTTTAGTTTCAAGTTTTATTTGTCATGTTCACAGGGTCAACAGTACAATGAAAAAAGCAAGGTAGAAAGTAAAAGTAACAACTTTAGTATTGGTATTTGTATTAGTTTTAATATTTGACTGTTGTGGGGCAACTACAGTGTAAAGCCCCCAAAAGCTCCATCACATAGCTATTCTTGTTATGGCCATATATTTTGGGCTGGTATCTGTTAATCCTAGTGTGGGAGTTAGGAGTTGTAAACTACCTGAGAGTGGACCGCCTGACAGACTAACTGTGTTTGAGCCATAAACTGTGCAGAAATAAATAGGTAGGTTCACACTGTTGTAGACTTAGGTTGTAACGTACAAGAATTAAAACAGTGTCTCTGAACATATGTAGCACCAGTCATTGTTTTATTACATCTGTCATCATGTCTATCAGTGAAGGACAGAACTGTATTATTCTCTCAGACTGACAGTTAGAGACTTGCCAGTGGCACATCGACATCTCCAGCTGGGACAATTGTTAATTAAGCACTTATGCCACGAGAGGCCTGCGCTTTACAGGGATTTTAGTTCAGCCACAAGGAACTGTCAGGCAATGGAGCTTTCATTCCAATATATCCTTCTTTATCACACACAAAGATGTGTATTGTAGTGGTGTGCACAAATATCCACCAAGCACCCAACATAGTTTTCTCAGTCGAGGTCTAAAGTGGCTTCTACTGTTTCGCCGAAATAGTTGATTTTGAGGCAATGTGATATGGATTCTTTCAAAAATGCTGAGCTGAGACAATTTTTAGTATTTCACGAATAAAGACAAATGTCCTGTCATAAAATATGTCAGATGAAAGATTTATGTTTGAGTGTTTTTGAAGGATTTATGGATAAGGCAGAGGTCATTTAAATTACTTTATATAAGGCAATGAAATCCAAGGCAATGTTAAAACATTTTTTAAAATGTATTTATCACATTTTTATCACAAAATAGACTGCAGATTCAGACTGTGATTCAAAAATAAAAATGCCTTGCAGAAAGCAATCAATCTAAGGCCCAGGGGAACATGAGTGGTTTAAATTTTGATTTGAAAATAGTCAAGAAGCTGGTAAAAATCTGTTTGCAGCCTAGAAGTTATTAAAGCTGCTTCCTGCAAACATATACTGGGCCTGTTGGGTTTATTTTCATGCAAATCAGGCAGGGGCCCAGGGGTGGGCTTGTGTGAATTGTTGTTTTCTTTACTCTAGAATGGACCCTTTATATTTAAAAACGTTATATTTACATTAGGAACGGGTCCTCTCTACTATGGAGGCCGCCATGTTTTTTACAGTAGCCCAAACTGGACAAACTAAACACCTTTTGAGTTTTCATGACAACTGAAGGCTACCACGGGTTCTCTTTCATGTTTGGAATTGGAGGGTGAGGTGAGGGGTATTCAGCTGCAACATGCAACTTCACCACTAGATGTCACTAAACTCTACACACTTGAACCTTTAAAGGCACTTGTGAATAAAGAAGTTATCAACCTGGTTTTAAAAAACTGCAATGGATGGAGAGTTCCAAGGACCATCAGGCACTGTGCTGCACCCAGTGACTACAAGCTGCTTCTCACTGTTTAGACTTTGGGTGCCACCCTCAGACCACTGGGCGCTGATCTCAAGGGTCTCGCAGGGTTGTAACGGACTGACATGTCTGTTATGTATTTGGGAGCAGCTCCAGTAAGCAATTTAAACAAGTGTAAACTCAATCCTGTGGCTCACTGGCAGCCAGTGTAGAGATTTGAGATGATGGGTGATGTGTGTTTTTAGATTTGCTTGAAGAAAAAGAGGGCTTGGGATCCACATAGGCCCTCGTTGTGTTGTATTTGTTTGTTTTAGCCATTTTGATTGATGTTCTTTCAGTAAACAGAGCATTTGTTTAAAGCGTGCATTGGAAACCACATAGAACATCTGTAATAATGGTATAATTACAAAGGAATAGAGGTGCGCGCCGTGTTTGTGATGACAGGAAAAGGTGAGCTGCGCCTTTAACTGCAAACTCGCTCCCGACGTTGTTTCGCGAGATTTGCTTGGCGCCGCGACCTCATGTGAGACACCTCCTGCGCGAGCCAGTCCGACGTTACCTCTGCAGAGGAAAACGCGATGGACCCGTAAACACGCGCACACATTTCTTTTATCTCTATCGTTGTTGTTTGTTTCCGCCTCCTCTCCGCCGCGGTGAACGACGTTCGCGCGTAAAACCCCGCCGCTTTCTCCCGCATTCATTCGAGGCGTAAACAGGGCGGCGCAGCGATGTGGATCCAGGTTCGTACTATAGACGGGAAGGAGACGCGAACCGTGGAGGATCTGTCGAGGCTGACCAGAATTGAGTCTCTACGGCTGAAAATACAGGACATCTTCAACGTGGGCCCGCAGCAGCAGCGCCTCTTCTACCGAGGGAAGCAGGTAAACAACACTCGTGTGCCACAGCCATTACGCACCGGGCGCTTTTGCAGGGAGCTCTTGCTGGAGAGTGGTCCTCTCGGCGTTCGAGCCCGTTTCGGACCCATGCGAGCTTCCTGTTTTGATGGGAATTCACCAGTAGTTCTTGCGCAAGAGCCCCCCCCCCCCCCCCCCCCCCCCGTGGGGTACGCGGGGTGCCGTCCCCCTCGGGGAGGTAAAAAACCTGCCGATCAGACCTGGATGTGTACGGTCGTGTGATGATGAACCACTTTCACGTTGTTTGTTGTGAGGGATTGAGGGAGAGCTGCGTGCAACAAATGGCTCAGACGTGTTTGTTTACATTGCTGCGGCCATGGAAAGTAGTGCGATGAAAACAAAACCACCTCCACCGCTCGCTTGTTCAACTTAATCAACTCCACAACTACTGATTGACACATGCACCAGCCTCCAGATCTGTGGTCTGTGTTTGAGCTGCACGGAGCCAGGCAGACACCGCCGAGGCTCGTGCGTTATGATGATAGAACGATAATTGGAGGGAGGAGCGGACTCCACGTGCCCTGACATCTATAAGCAAGTGTAGCAGCAGCAGTTGTGTTTACACGCTGGTGTCACTACTGTACACACTACTGTACACACCTCTCTCTCTCTCTCTCTCTCTCTCTCTCTCTCTCTCTCTCTCTCTCTCTCTCTCTCTCTCTCTCTGCTGTATAGATGCCCACCTTGGCCCCACATGGCCTGACAGTCCAGTGGTGCACATGCAACATCTGCACGTTTGTAGTTTATCCAGGATTGTCTCCAAACACTCCTTTCAGTGAAATATGAATCTGGCTTGCAAGGGGAATAATTCAGGACTAGTTTAAAATCTAGCCATTCTCACTATGTAATAAACAATTAGTAGATAATCAAAATGTTATATCCTGTCAACATTTCTTAATCTTTCATTTTTCAGGTTGCAAAGTGAGGTACATCTTTACGTATATATTCTGTTTTTCTGCTACGTCCTATTTATACAAGTGTGGTTACATCAGCAGTGCAGCCTGCAGTATATGTCTGAGACTCTTTATGTTCCGCAAAGCTATATTCCTTTACATTTCCATCACACAGTGAAATGTCCAAAACAAATATCTGTATTATATGTTTTTGAAAAGTTTTTGCTTGACTCCGGACATCACACATCACATTATCCTATACTATCCAGAACTTCAAATACATACAAGTACCTGTACTGTAAGAAACACATATTTTTGGGCCAGTGTTATAACGTCACTTTATCCTGAGGTGGAAACACATTGTTATTCAAGACCAAAGTCAGACTAAAATAATGTGTCTTTAGTCGTCAGGCTATAACAAGGCTGGAATATTTAGTCGCTGACCACACACTGTGAAATCATGTTAAGTTAAGAATGTGATGATTCATATTTTATCGCTGACAGATGTTGGTGTAGTTTTTCTCTCTCCTACAGAGAGATTGAAAAAGTGTAATGTCATTAAATGCCAATGGAAACTGTTAAGATGCTGCCCTCAGATAGACATGGACATGTTTGTATGTGTCATGAATGCATTAAAGCCTTTTTTATCAAAGGCATATTTTATGATCTAACACACACACACACACACACACACACACACACACACACACACACACACACACACACACACACACACACACACACACATTCCTATTGTAAATGTAACTTTTAAAGTAGTAGATTGAAATTTATATCCTCAACTTTGAGGTGTAGTGCTGTGATTTGACAAAAAATGTTATTCTGTCTGATCAGACATCTGTATCATTAACTATTTATGTTCAAATATACAAACATGACAGAATCAATATATTACAGACAGACAGACTGACAGTCTCTTACGATGTGGGAGACGTTACAGAAGCTCTTCTATCAGTAATAAACAGAAAACAGTATACAGGTCAGGATGCTGGCTCCATGTTTTATTTAGCATCGTAGGAAAACATTACAACGCTGATATTAACACGGCATGACTCAGCCAAGACGATTATCCCCCGGGAACTAAACGGCCTACATGATGTGTTGATCTCACATTATTGACATTTTGTCACACTTTTCCTTCACTCACGACGAGCCAGACAGTCTCATAGCCCGAGAAGTTCCTTTTATAGCTACTTATAACCTACTTCTTGTTGTGTAATTAAATGATAATGAAGCCGGGCAGACGTGAGATTCTGCGTCACGATCGACGGGTCCATTATCCTCTCTGTTGTCGTGCTGTCGTACACTGCTTGTGTTATTGTCTACTCTGTGAGGCTGTAGTATATACTGCACATAATATAAACAGTTTGGAATGGCGATTATAGCACACTTTCTTCTCGGTGAAATCCATTGTTTAGCTGGCGTTTGTTATTCATGAGCTATTTTAATTGTTCTGAGCAGTTTCTCTCTTGTGCAACTTAAAAACACCACAGTGACCAAGCACAAAGCAGGACTGTCCTGCTTTAAACCCCAGAATGTACTCAACAGACGGGCCATACAATGTCCTACCTCTACATTTGCTTCATTAACACTTAATTAGGCTGTGTTGTTAGAATCGTCTTCACTGTTGGAGCTGTGGCTGCAAAGACGGATCCCATGTAGTAAACCCAGTATTTCCTTCATTTCACAGGAAAGTGGAGTGGGGAGGGTTGATTAGGGGATTTCCACGAGTTAAGTAACACAAGGAATGAGCCTGTGACACGCAGCGTGCACTAGCTATTGCCCTTACATGCACGCAGCCATGCCGGCGCTCTGTTAGGATTTAGACTCGTAGCAGAATAACTCAGTCTAATTCCCTTTTCAAAATGGCGTCTTGTTTTTCCCTCCAGCTCACTGCGCACGCTGCCTCACCAGTTCAAAGTCACGCTTGCCCTTGAGTCGAAAGGGGTCTCAAGCCAGCAGCCGCACAACTTTGCCTCAGTGTTTGTTTGTTAGGGTTTTCTTTTTTTTTGTAATGGCTTTTTCAATTTGCCTGCATGCACGCTCCTCGTCGTGTCTCTCTCTCTCTTTCACTTTGAACAACGTCTTATATCACTCACATTCACGAGCAGGCTCACACACACCTTCCACTGTCCGTGCGGCCTTTCTGCTCGACGCCTACTCTCACTTGCACTGGAGCCTTCTCATTTACCAATTTAAAAAAAAGAAAGCTTTCGGAGTATTAACTGCTTTAAACCTCAGCTTGAAATGCGTCAGTCTGCTTCACATATGAGGCTGTAGTTCATTTGTTTTTCTCCCTGTGGAGGCAGCAACATGTTTCACGTTGAAATAGTTGGGCCGTCTCCTCTGTTACCAAGTGTCGGGCTGTAGGAAAGCTTTACTGCCTCCTTTCGCGCAAATAGTTGCTGTGACCTAGATATCGTCACAATTTGATTATACATGCATTGATGTCGAGGCTGCTCGATTGATGGGTTTCCTTTGTGCATTGCTAAGCTGTAGATTTTTTCGTAGGCAATTCCAGGGGAAGCAGATTTGGCTGCAGCCATGCATGTACACAGTCACACCCTTCTTCGACAGATAGGCCGAACAAAGAGCAAAGACAAAGGGGGGGCATTAAACCTAGTCGAGAACTGCAGGCTTTTCCAACACTCCCACATGTTTTCATAGTTTTGCCACTCCTTCTCTTAGCTTTACCTCGCTTAGTGCTCATATGTCCTATCGCTGCACCGTCGACTCATGCACGTGTGTTGTAAATAGTACGGCTTCCTGTGCTATTTTTTTTTTCTACTCAGATTACCAGAGGAGTTCTCGGGCCAATAATCCCCGCCTGTATTTCTCACATGTTTGTCACGTTTGGGGTATTCTTTGAGTCTATTATAGCACATGTTAAACGTATAGAAATTAAAAACATTGTCACGATCCGTGCCTTAAATGTAAACATAAGAAATAAGAAACACAGAATAGCAACCGGCAGTCACGTCCAAATTGATTTTCAGCTTATTTAATAGACAGTCAAACGCTGCTCGGGAATCCAATCCAATGCTCTCTAATTATTAGTACTCACTCGCTACCTCTTAAAGTTATTACACAATTCATACTTACATAAACACAGTTGGAAATGCAATAAAGTGAAGGGTAGGTTTTTATAGCCCCTTCATAGATAGAGTGGTATTTAGGAACCACTGCTTTATGTAATAGAGGGAAGTTTGTCCAAAGTAGCTAATAAATTAACTCTTTATAAATTTGGACAACAAATGAACAAAACAGAAATATGCTCCTTTATGTGGACAAACGTCGAGCTGCATTTTGGAAGAAGATTAAATGACTGAATCAGAACGAGGGACAACAAAACCCCACAAGATGGTGAAGTGTGGCGGTAGATGGCACATCCCATGTCATTGTTTTTGGGAAATCTGACCTGTTTTGCTCGGGGGAAAAGGGGTGAGGAAGAAATGTAGGAGTAGGAGTTTGGGGTTTGGATGTTGTTCCTGTGCACAAGCTGCTAACGTCTGCCCCTGCTATGAAATCTCCTCTCCACCCGCTGAGTGGACCGAGTTGTGTTTCACACCTTTAAACCTCTTTTTTTAGAACTACATGCTGATATTGAATAGGCCTCCGTGAATTCTTGATTTATTGCTCTGACTCCAGCTATTCTTTAACAGCTTGATATGTTTTTATCATTGTTGGGCAGGCATTGAAACTAAGTAAGTGTTGCTGAGTGGCTTCAATTTCAGAAGGATTTCTGCATTAAGAGCAGTTACAGCCTTAAAATATTACAGTATTAAAATAATAATATAAAAATATAATTGCGTGCAACCCTAGATTCTGTCTTATAAAAGCTATTATTGGATGCAGATGCAAAACAATACAAAACAGATTTGTTCAAGGACAAGATGGGTGTCAGTGTAGATTTTGTCGCAGCAGCCACAGGTCTTTGTCTTGTCTTTGTGTGACGCTCTCTCTGTACTTGTACTTCGGTGTCTGTTACGATAAGATATTAGTGTTTGAAAGATCACCTTTCAAATTGCAAATGAGAAAAATTAGCCCCGTGGAGATGTTCGTTTTATTCCTCTGTCTCTCTCTCACACACACACACACACACACACACACACACACACACACACACACACACACACACACACACACACACACACACACACACACACACACACACACACACATGCACAGATCTGGATTTCTGATTTGTTCGAGCCCTTTGAAAATTATCTAAGTCAAGTGTCCGTGGTTTGTGTAAAGCTTTGTTGTGATGTGTGCTCGGGACTGAAATCTCCCCCTGGAACACATAGCAACATTTCACCCAGTCACATAATAAAGATACGAGGAGCAACGTGCTTTTTTGTTCTGCATTATTAATGATGAGGAAAATGTCTCGTCTTTTATGATGTTACTCGTCCTACACAACAGAAATGGTCAACGTGCCAATATTTCTGTCGGATAGACCTTGTCCCTGCGTGAATATATGAAGCATTTTTCCTACCCCTTGCCTGTTCAGATGGTGGTTCTCAGTTTCTGAGCTGGTTATGACTGAATTCGTGGCTGTAAAACCTCACAGCGAGACACTGATCACTGTGATGGCGATGAAGTCACCGTGGAAAAGCAGGTACAATCAGCACGGATGAATTTATCAGGTTTGGTGCAGTGCGAGAAATTCTGTGTTTTCCTTTCACTTGAGTCTAACCTCGCATCAACAGCGCGGCTGCCTGCTGTTCAGGACGCCTCGTTTCTTAATGCAGTATCAAGTGGCAAAAAGACAGATAGAGAGCGGAGGACAGACAATTACTGAGGCTAAATCGAACTCTGAGCTCAGAGAGGGAGATAGACAAAGAGCAGATGTAGACCACCAGTGAAAGACAGACAGACAGACAGACAGACAGGTGAGTATAGCAACCACTGTATGGCTGTGTTTGCACCGCTGCTCCTCTGATCTAAATTTCATGAGACTATTAAAAAATGGGGAGGGATGGGGAAATTGCGCTCGCTCCCTTCTACCGCTCTCCTGCTACACGCCTCCAACCGCTCTCCTCCTCGCTGTCAAATAACGAAGGGGAGCGAGAGCGCGAGTGGCGGCCATGCTTGTCTCTCCAGCACAATGGGCTTGTGGGTTTGAGGGCTGATAGAAAAGCTGATGTCTGTAATGAGTTGGCGCGTCCGCCATAAGCTCCATTCGGTAGGCAGTAGCCGTACTGTATACTTAACAGGAGATTGGTTGTGGTAGAGGAGAGAGATATGGGTTTTTCGAAATGGGGCCCTCATCGTTTTTTTATTTCAAGAGCTTGTTTTTTTTTTAGCGAGAACCATTTTCCGACGCCCATGTGCTACGCTGCCTGAAAGGATCCTGCCGTCACTGATGGCTGTGGCGGTGGCAGTGGGTTGGTGTCGGCAGAGATTGTATACATGATTCAGGTTCATGGGGTTGGGGGCGGGGGGGGGTTGACGGGATGCTCTCCTTTGGTTGTCATAGCAACCCAGTCATTTCTTTCCCCACAGCTACATCTCCTATCACTTTAATTCATGCATTCGTTTCTTTTATTTCTTTTTATTTCCAGTAGAAAACCCGGCGTGGGGAGCGAGCGGAGCTGCAGCTCAGTATCCATGTTGATTGTATTACATGTGTAAAAAACAATCAGTTCATATATAATCAGTAGTAAGGACAGGATACCAGTCATAGGTGTTGATGTGTTTCTTCACCTGTCACAGGCTAAATCAGTGGAAGCAGTTCACCTTGTACAGTTATACGTATTTAATCAGTGGCTGAACATTTGCCCATTTGAGAGCAGACAACAGATGTTGTTGCTGTGGACTCCTGAGCAACATCCTTAAACACCACTGGTGTGTTTAAAGGCATGTGGATTTATTGAAGTGCCGCATGTGTGTGTGTATAGAATTGGGCTCTGTTGAGTGCACGATCAACCCACGGTTGTTTTTATTCTCACTGTGCTCGACGTTGTCTCCGTCTAACGTGTTCTTTGTTTGTCCTTGACAAGCACCCTCGTGTAGCTGTCCGAGGCAGCGGTGCTCGTTTCATCGCGTGGGATGAGGAAATTTGGGGAGGAAAAGAAATTGAGAAGGAATATCTGTGGCATTGTTCGAACACACCGTCTCTGGGCCTGGTAAAAATATGATGCAGTCGTTGCCGTAACAACTAGTTGACAGAAAATCTTTATTAATTAATTGATGTAGTGACGTTTTCAAAACAAGTCTGGGCTAAAATATGTTTATTTTCTTTTTTATATTTTCACAAATTTAATACCTTTGAGGTTTATTGTTATTACTAAATTTGCAATTAACATATAATCGGTAGATAAATTAACAATGTAAATAATTGCTATTACTTAGCACTATATACAAGTATTGCTTTTGCATCTGTCCATTTGTTTGTTCATATATTTCTTTGCCCTTTTAGATGGAAGATGGCCAAACACTGTTTGATTACAACGTTGGCCTCAACGACATCGTCCAGTTGCTGATTCGCTCTCAGACCGACCCTCCAGACAGCCCCGTCGCCAAGGACTTCTCGGGCGTCGCCTGCAGCTCAGCACCCCCGCCCGACTCCCGGTCTGAAAGCCATAACTCCCCAGCTCCCGCCCCCCCTGCTGATATGGAAACCAACACCAACAAAGACAATGACGGCGGCAGCAGCATCACTACCAGCATCATTAAGGAAACCAAGCCGGACACCAGCGTCACCAGTAACTCAACCAGTAGTACCAAAAATGGCTTCAAGTCCTCCAGTCCAGTACGGGACACCCAGCCCCCTACATCCAGCAGAAACGCACTCGTTGACCCAGGATTTGGTGTGTACAAGGTGAGGATGACAGCGTCAATATTAAAAACTATTTGCAAGATTGTGCATGAAACTGCCCGATCAGCTTCTTTGCTAAATAACATTTAATAATTTCATGACCAACGAGCGAAGTGACAGAGATTCTTTGGGGAGGGCTTCACGTTTGAATGTCAAATTAAAATACAAACCGAGCAGATCACATGCTTCAGTGATGTTAAAAAACGTGAAACGACCTTGTAAATGTGAAGATGATTTGATGTCAGTGTTTATTCTGCAGTAGCATAAGGAGCGTCTATGCATTGGCCTCTCTAGAGTATTATACACCAGACATTACCAATAGAGAAAGCACAGAAAGGAATCAGATTTTTTTTCTTATCTAATCTGCACCAGTCTTCCATTTTATCCCTTTCGATCGTGCAGTACCCCAAACTATTTAGATATGCTGTTCTAGCGAAAACAAATGGAACCTACTTGTATTGATGTGTGTCCTTGTGTGAAAGTGCATGTGTCGGTGCCAAACGTACCCTTTTATTCACTCTATCGAAGTTCGCTATCTGGTAACCTGATTGCCTTTCATTTACATGGAGTATAAAGCTCATGGCTCATCTTTCCAGGGAGGCACATGCCAAACCACACATAAGAAACAGGTCTTTAAATTTCTGTCACTAACCGACGTACACATTACAAATAGTGGACAGTCAAAGCTAATAAATCCGAGAGTCTATTCTTCTCTGCTCAGTTGAGTGTTACTGATCTTTGCTGGCTGGCTGACCCACATGTCTGAGAATTATTGTGTAGGACTGGGCTCTGCTTGTTGCCAAATGTCCAAATCCAGCATGCAGCAAATATCAATACTGTAAGTGTAAGTATATGAGCTGGAAATTGTGCAACTTCAGTGGATATCAAGGTCACATGCCTCGACAGGCTTTCGGCTTTTACTCAGTATTCTCAACCAGATACGACCAGTGGACGAAGTTCATCTCAAGAATGCATCGCAAAGATTTGAGAATGCACATCATGTAACACTCATACAGAGAATTGAGAACATTTTTGGTTTTGTTTTTGCTGCACGTCTCCCTTTATATCAAATTTTTATTTTAATTTGTTTTTCTTCCAGGATTATGTTGGTAATAGTTCATATATGTCATCAAACAAATCTATTTGCAGACTTAAACCTTGTCTGAGATGGTAAATCCACCTGTTATCAGTAATTTGAAATACAGTGAATGAATCAATACACAAATAAAATCACAGTAGTCCACGTTTTAATCAGCTTCATAGGCAGAAATCATAAAACAAAAAGCGTGTGATGGATTTCCTATTCGTCTCTGAAAATAGATTTTCACACTGAACTAACAACCTGTCTCCCCAGGGCATGAAACATTTTATCTATGTGAAACTTCCATTTAAATTATGTGAAGTGTAAAACATGCAGAGACGCCGGTGTGCTTCTTTAAACAACAGACAGATGGGTGCGGGAGAGACCAGGTGTTATTTCTGTCTTTTGTGTCTCCTCAGATTAACGAGCTGGTGGACTGCAGAGACGTCAGCATCGGCGCCTGGTTTGAGGCCTGCATCGAAAATGTGACAGAGGCTCCCAAAGGACAGATAACGCCCCCCAAGGGCAAGGTGGGCCGGCCCCCAAAAAGGACTAACGGAAAGCTGGAGGCCGAGCAGGCACCGGCCCCCGGCCAGGACCAAAACATAGACAGTAACAGGAATAATGTTGTGTTCGCCTCGGAGAGCAACGGAGCCTCCACCTCTCAGACAGACTCTGCTGCAGAGAGCAAGGAGAGAGAAGAGGACATCATTTATCACATTAAATACGATGAGTAAGTGATGGCTCAATATGCTGCCGTGTGTTGCTGCTGCTGCTGCTGACTTCGGTTGCAGTGACGAGAAACTATTTTTAACGGGTTTCAATGAAAGGGCACGGAGGTGGGGGGGGGGGGGGTGTCAGGGAGCTGCAGTGTCAGGGTGGCAGCTTCTGGGTCGGATCAACCGAAATCACCCTAATTGCTGTTTAGGATTGAATTCACGGTGCTGCACGGCGTGAATGTGCACGTTCCTCACTGCATATGCACAACCGAAAATGATTTCGGTTCTTGCCAGTGATGCCTATGTTAAACACTCAAGGTGCGGTTGTGTGGCATTCTCGATAAAAACGTGCACCAAACATTATACGTGCGGCTTATGTGTGTGTGTGTGTGTGTGTGTGTGTGTGTGTGTGTGTGTGTGTAGTTGAGTATATGTTACGAGTGACTGCAAGCATCAGTACGAGTGGTTTGGCGCATTGGGAATTGCAGCCTCTGCTGTCTCCTGGCAGTCCTAGGGAGCGGAGAGAGGGGGTTTGTGTAGTCGATGCTACAATTTGGACTCGTATCTCTCGCGCTCTCCCGCTTTTCCAGCAAATTCATTCAGAAGCCCACGTTTCCATGGCAACTCACGAGTTCTCAGGAGCATTACTTCTTTGCTTGCCTCCTTCAGCTTTGTCTGTAATTGCTGTGAACATGCCACTGGTGAGACATACTCTCCTTCGCTGCGCCTGTCGTGATGCGTGCGTGCATGTGTTATTCTGTCATGGGATGCTGTGCTAGAGTAACGGTATCATGGGTTGTTGAGCATTAAATCTGTGGAGGTTTTTTTTCATGCACACATCATTCCCACTGGATATTACTCAATATTTAATCTTCAGGGTTCTGCTTTTATTAGTTGTTTCTTCGTTTGCAACAGCACAGGAGTGATCCTGCAGGGACGGTCCAATAATACACCCCGTGTGTGGCCCCCTTCTTTTTTAAATATTTTTAAATATTTACCTTCTTGCTTGTTTATTCAGATTATGCTTTTTTTGACATTCAAGAGGGAGATATAAAAGACAAGGTCCCCTGATAGTTTAAAACCCAGGACATCGCAGTAATATGTGGATTGCGTCATCACCATCTGAGCCACAAAATATCCTTAGCAACAAACTACAACGATTTTCTGTTCAATGACTGCTTGTGTAACTTGGCCTCCAAAAAACACTCAGTATTCTTATCTGTCCTGAGCGTCATTCCAAAAGAGGAGGGTGGGTAGCATCGCTTCGCCTTCACACATACCCCTGTGCATTAAGCCATTCTGGACCTTTGTGCAGAAAGAAATGAGCCACAAAATCAAAGAGAGCTGCTCCCAGGAACTGAGATTGTGTGTGTGTCTGTGTGTGTAAAATGTGTAATGTGGGTGTAGTGTGTGTGTGTGTGTGTTGCTCCAAAACAAGACAGCCAGATATAGTTTCATGGTTAAATCCTGGCTAAGGCAGCTATAAATTATGTTCACGTAGCTTTCACATTGAAAACTTACTAGTAAGATTAACAATATCTTCATTATATTCAAGTGTTTCTGCTTTGAAGAGAAATCTAAATGGATAATATTTTATACTTTTTCACCCTTGATATGTAGATATTTAAACCAAAGAGAGGCTTTGACTGGCTCTGTCAAATTATAAAAACTACATTTGCAGAGGAAGAGATCTCACCAGGAGTTAAAGCTGCGGCAGTCGGCCATTATCTGAGCACAGCTGCTACCTGTGTGCTTCAGTTTAGCTTCGCTTTCTCACATGTAACAATTATCATGTATAGAATTATATAAGGGCTTTAACAACTAAGTTAAGTGTTTTTGTTGACAAAATCTGATTACTTTTACAGCCGAAACTTTATATCTGTATATTCTTACATTAGCTCAGCTTCAGTGTGTTCCTACATTACATGATAGTATGTACTACATTTTAAACTTAAAGTGAGTTAATATGTTTTTTTGAGGAATGGAGATTTTAAGTAGGAGAGAAATCTCTGCCTCCACATCAGAGAAACATACTTCTGATTGAAAATCACCAAATTGGTCCCTTAAAACCTCGGCCTTGTGACAAAACTTTAAAACGCCTCATTGTGAGATTAAAGTTGTTTCTAATTTATTTTTTTAAAGTTAGAGCTTTTCATTTTGGCCTCAATTACGCACAAAGCCCAGGATAAGAGAGGCCGCAGTCACTTTCCTTTACTACTGAGAAGCAATTATATCCTGATAGCTTGTTTAGTGTCGGAGTATTTCTACCTCATGCTGCTTATCAGTAAATTGAGGATTTCTCATTTTCTTCCATTCCCTTTTCTTTACGGTGACTTCAGTTAAGCACACACAGCACTAATGGTGGCTCCAGAACAGAGCGGCCCCGCTGTCGATAAATCATATCAATTTCACAACTGATGAAATAAGTTTCTGAGATTCATTTAGGCGGACTTTGCTTTTACAGGGAGTGTTGACATGATTTTGGTTTCTTGTTTGCCTGAAAGTCTTTTTCCCGTGTTCCCAAAACTCCGGCGAGAGTTACATTTACTTTGTAATGTGAGAGGTCGGGTCCGGCCACTGTGACGACTCTGTGTGGAGATTCAGTTCTGATGCGGCAAACGTTAGAATTCAGACGCCCAGGCTTTGCTGCTGAGGTTTTTTTTTTTTTTTTTGGGTGCCTGTGAGATCTGCGCACACGAGACAGTTCCAGGCCTGTGTGGCCTTAAACTCTTCTTCTCCCTCTGTTCCCCTCGTGTTGCTCTGCGTGTTCCCCTCCTTGTTCATGCTGAGTCCCATTGTGCTCCCAGGTTGATGTTCCTCCGCTGTGTGTGTGTGTGTGTGTGTCTGTGTGTGTTTAGTTGCTTGTAATAACCCCCCCCCCCCATCCCAAACCCCCCTCCAACTAAAAACCACAGTAATCCCTTGGGCCTAAAAAAGGAAATCCCTGCACTGTGCCCCAGCCTCTTCTTCTTGACTGTAACAACTCTTACAGTCTGCCCCCGCAGGCCCTCTCTCCAGCCAGTTTACAATAGCTTAAAATATGCACCACGGCCCAGTCAGTAACCAGGCAGAGCTTAAGTGCACACGTTCGGACTGGAAAACAATGTCAAAATGTCGGGTGTTGTAGTTAACATCAGTAATTTTTATCTGTAGCTCAGCAGGCAGTCTGCTGGTTCTGCGTCAGTGCAGGCTGTTTTGAGAAATTACCCAGTTTAGGCCCTGCTTTCCCCCAGAAAATGCAAACACGTGGTGCTCGCTCAAGCACACAATCCTCCACTTCCCCCTTCACTTCCCACTGTGCATGAGGACTCGAGTGTGCAGCCCTGTTGTGCAGCTAAACTTCAGCGGCAACACATTTCTCGTCTGTAAGCATAATTCCAGCTATTGGCAGGCGAGCGAGCGAGCGAGCTGTCCGTTCATCTCTGAGCCAGGCCAGATCCTTACAGCTTAATTATGATTGGCAGACAGGAAGCCTGCACAGTTAACCTCACTTCATCCACTCCAACGTAGACATTTAACACTTGTTCTGCTCTTCTTTGGTGAAAGGAGGAACATTTGAAATGGTATTAATTGTGCCACAGATTGTGCCACAAAAACAACAAAGACCCTTTTCACCAACAGAAAACAATAAAAACGTGTGTTTCTCGTTGAGTCTTTGATGAATCATTAAAGGAATAGTTTGATATTTGGCAAATTGTGTTTCACCTGCCTGCCTGGAGTTAGATAAGAAGAAAGATGCCTCTCTCATGTCTGCTGGGTGAAACAGGGGAAACGGCTAGATTTGCTTTGTCAATTCCACCCACTAACCCCTAATCTTTCTCTTTTATTTAATCTGTCCAAAAACCCAAGTGCGAAAAGGACACGTCGTAGTTTTACGGGGGGGGGGGTCATGTGTCGGACTATTTATTGGCTGGGGGACGTAACTTCCTGGAGTCTCGGCTAGTTGCCTGGCAACCTCAGGTGACGTCAAAGACGACAAGACCAGCATTGTGGTTAGAAGGTGAAAAGGCATATTTCCCGAAAATGTTGAACCATCCCTAAAAGACATTGCCGTTCATTTCAGTGGGGTCAAAGGTTTAAATCACACCTGTTACATCTCAAATGTTTCTGTTATGTCTGGCTTCCTTAAAACAAATGTTGGTCCTGTACAAATACGTTCTGTGGACTGACTCATGTCTCCACACACAGGAGTCCAACGTTCACTAAACTAAGACCAGTGTTTTGCCAGTGGCTGTAAGGTCGCTGTATTAAATTTAAATTTGGGCGGAGGCCATAGTGGTGAAAATCCATCTTAATCCTTGGCTTTAAAAACCCCCAGTCAGAAAGCTGTGTGCAAATGTGTCATAGAAAGAACAGGCGAGTCTTTGACAATCTGCAGGACTTGACTGATGGTTTTGTTTTGTAGAGGGAAAAATGTAGTAAAGTTATTTATGTTAAATCATTTTTCACGTTCTGTGTCAGAAGTGTTTCTGACACAGTGTCAGGGAGAAAAAAATCTTATTGCATCTGTGGAATTTGCCCTGAGGACATAACGTCTAAATCTGGTCGTCCATGTTTAAATCCACATGTTTGGTGCGGAAAGTATTTTTGGCCGTGTTTCAATCTGGGTTTTCTTAAAGTACATCTGTGCTTAAACGTTTGTTAAAATGTTGTGCTTTACTGATTTTACTGATTTGATAGAAGGAGGCAGATCAGGTGGCTGAAATCACATTTGAATAATATGAGGCCAATTCAATTGCTTAATAATCAGATTTTCCTTCTTTTCGTTCCTATTGTTGAAATGCATGTTCCTGCACAGGGAGGTCTATATCTTTATTGCATTCTGTGGCTTACTGCATTGAGCTGTTAAATAGCTTCTATTACATCCATCTGTTTCTACAGAACACATTGTGTTGTTGTATAATAGCTGCTTTTTACTGGCCAGAGTATTATAATGTTTTCCTGAGGATATGGACATTGTTCATTAGGATACAACTGATCAAGTTCTCATTTGCAGCTCGACCATCTCATGGCTCATAAGGCTAATTTATGTAAGCAATTCTCAAACAAATATAAATATTTCACACATCTAAACCTGCCCCCCCTTTCCCTCTTTCCCTTTTCTGTCTCCCGCAGCTACCCGGAGAATGGCGTGGTGGCGATGCGACTGCGGGACGTGCGGCCACGCGCCAGGACCCTGCTGCGGTGGGACCAGCTTCAGGTGGGCATGCATGTGATGGTCAACTACAATATGGAGACGCCAGATGAGAGGGGCTTCTGGTTCGACGCCGAGATTCAAACGCTCAACCAGGCCTCTCGCACCAACAAGGAGCTCCGAGTCAAGATCCTCCTCGGGTGAGGATCTTCCTCCTCGGCGGGAGGGGGGGCGTTAGGCAGAACTATTACATTTTCATATCTCTTGGCCAATTTTTTGTTGTTTACCAAGATGTGTGACTCCTTTTTCATGTGTCACACTCTCAGTAACACATCTTTACATCTTCCTCTTTGGTTTTCTGTTCTCGTGCTCTCATCTCTCTCTCTCTCCCTCTCTCTCTCTCTCTCTCTCTCTCTCTCTCTCTCTCTCTCTCTCTCTCTCTCTCTCTTCTCTCTCGCTTTGTCTCTGCCTTTGTCTCTGCCTTTGTCTCTCCGTGTCTCTCGCCCTCTGTCCAGTGGTCCCGGAGATGTGATTGGGGATTGTAAGGTTCAGTTTCTGGATGAAATCTACCAGATGGAGAAACCAGGAGCTTGCGCACTCTCAGCTGCAGATGGACAATTTAAACGTATGCACAGATGCGGTGAAACTAGTGACAAAAACTTTATATAACGTAGCACTGCCGTACCGATCATCAACCTATTACTCCTTGTTCTTGGCTGCAGGGAAGAGCGGACCAGAGTGCAAGCACTGCAAGGCCGACCCCGAGGCCGAGTGCCGCTTCTGCTCCTGCTGCGTGTGCGGCGGCAAGCAGGACGCTCACATGCAGCTGCTGTGCGACGAGTGCAACATGGCGTTTCACATCTACTGCCTCAACCCGCCGCTGGCCACCATCCCAGACGACGAGGACTGGTGAGTGTAGCTGAGCAATTAGCCTCGAGATGCAGTGATACACAGCAAATTTAATAAGGTTTATTAATGGTGTTGGGTATGAGCTGAAGTGCATTTCAGCAGTAATTAAACGGTGATTGAGGTTAAAGTCAATATAAAATAATGACACGACGCAGACACAGCTGTGAGTTTATCTAATGCAGTGGCTTTGAAAGTGTCTCTCTGCCAAATAGAGATGAGGGTGTGAATAAATGTCTGGCAGTTACTGCAGAAAGAACCTTCCAGCATCATGCGCTGCTTTACATTTCTTAAACACACAACTGATGGCAGCATTCATAACTTGTATTTCTACTTTCCAGGATCTATTCAAGTTAAATGTTTAAAAATCAAGCCCACACATGTTTTAAAGCATAGGATAGTCTGATGAGAGCAATCAATTGTTTGTAACTATGTTTGGCAACAGACATAAAGTACCTTTTAATGTTCTTATTACCAAATCTCAGGGATTTCTAGCTAATTTGGGAAAGCATTTCTCTCCTTCTACCTTAAATTTTGTTCAAGACGTTTGATTTGATCTCACTTTATTATCAGAAAGAATAAATCTGAAATGTGTCTTGCGTCCCAAGGTGTAGATCGTTTCACTCAAATAAGAAAACACAACACTGACCCAGACATTGTGAACAAATACTGCAAAAATATAATATAAAATCATTGCAACCAGTTGTATTGCTCACATCCATATTTACTCTACACAGGTTTTTAATATGTTCAGTCAAATATAAGAGAACAGCTACACAATTGCCAAAAAATATTTATCCAACAATTTAAGGTATGAAAAAAGGATCTTAGATTGTTTTTATTGAATATAACCGATTAAGATCTGTAACTGCTGGATTACAGATATTAAAACAGCTCTTATTATTTTGAGCTCACTTGTCACCAAACTCACGTACACACCTTCCTGTAGCCTCAGAAACGATTTCCTCTCTCTGCCAGGTACTGTCCCACCTGTAAGAATGACACCAGCGAGGTGGTGAAAGCCGGAGAGAAGCTCAAAGCCAGCAAGAAGAAAGCCAAGATGCCTTCGGCGACGACTGAGAGTCAAAGGGACTGGGGAAAGGTGAGAGCCGCCGGGTGGACTGACAGCTGCTCTGTAGCAGCGCAGGTAAAACAGGAAACCCGAGCGGAGGCCCGCGGTTCACCTTCAAACCGACGAGAAGTAGCAAAGTCTACATGGATGAATATGGAGAAGACGTTTGTGTCAAAAGTTTCTCAGCGATATTAACTTTTTCCAGATTTTAAATAATACAAAAAATGTGTCTCTTTTAGTGGGCATGCTTAGGCCCATGTTACCAGCTCAGTACAAGAGATAGACAAAGGATTTTCAGCTTTATGATAAAAAAATGTGTCCTATCACAACCATGTTTCTGATAATACCTGATAATAATGTCCCGCATTTTTTAAACGTTACATTTTACATCTGGAAATGACATTATCAAATCCACTTGAGACCGAATCCAGACAATGTAACACATCGGGAAATAATCAAAGAGTCACTTAAAAGAAGACAATAGCTGTATCTCAGTTCAGGGACAGCGTCCTTTGGAGACGGATTGCATCACAAAGACACGATCGTCTCCTTCGTGAGCTGCGTAGACCGTGTAGGTCGCGTCCTCTGAATTGGGACAAAGCCATAGACGTCCTCAGGGTTTATATTCAGGCATTTACATTTTATTCCAATTACTTCTTGTAACCCTGTTCATTCCTCAGTGTATCTATGTTTAATAATGTGTTATGTTTAGAGTAAGTTGTTGTCTGCTCTGTGTTTTGTGTTATGCTTAATCTGAGTTTGTATGTTCCTGAACACACCCCTGATCAGAAGGTTTTAATCCAATCCACATGCGATTTATTATCAATTTAATTTAAGCTCTGGCTCCTGGAGCAGATTAATGATGTTGGCTTGATTTATAGCATTCGGTTCCTCTTTTCACTTCGTCACGGTGCTAGAGGGCAATGGCTGGAAAATTACTTTCAGACTTTTTAGTTTTGGTTGGCAAAAAGTGAAATTATCTCATTCTAGTTGCTGAGGCAGAAAATAAGACAGGACGACAGCTGACATGTATTTAAATTTGTTTTTTTATTTTTTCCCCAAGCATCTGTTTAAAGAATACTCTTTAACACTCTTACTCCAAAATCTCCTCCGTGGCAACACGTTGAGATATTGTGTGGCTCATTTCCATTCTGTCCTGGCTGCGACTCTGACGCTCCGCTCCGTGGTGTAATGTGAACAATGCCATTAAGCATGACTTAGCCACTTTCCTGGAACTGCCAACGGAAAAATAACTCCTTTCTTTACCAGAATGCTCTTTTCTCTGAGGGCTAATTGAAAACAGCCTGGCTTGTGTGTTTGGGCACCATTTAAGTGCAGTGAGTCACACAGCATTTTAACTTGACTTTTACATTTTCGCAATTTGATAACGCTGAAATGAAAATTCTTCTCTCTCTGCTGAAAGTTTTTCTTTTCGCCCTTTTAATGTCGCATGTTCCTCCAAAATAGAAATAAAACGATCGTCATTTCTAAAAGTAAAACGTCCTCAAATCTTCATCTTGTGATTCATTGACATACACGTCACCACCCTGTGCTTAAACATCACACAACTACGAGTTTTTTCATGCACATGGACCTTTTAATGATGTTTTTGTGTTCTTCCTTCTGGATGTGTTTGCAGGGTATGGCTTGTGTGGGGCGTACTAAAGAATGCACAATTGTCCCTTCAAACCACTATGGACCAATACCTGGAGTTCCTGTTGGAACCACCTGGAAATTCAGAGTTCAGGTTAGCTACCATGACGGTGCTTCACATGTTGATCAACTCTCAGTTTACTTATTAATTTGATGTTATCAGTACAATCTAAAATGCTGTTATCCCCTCAGGTGAGCGAGGCAGGTGTTCACAGGCCACATGTCGGTGGTATCCATGGACGCAGCAACGATGGCTCCTATTCGCTGGTGTTGGCCGGGGGCTTTGAGGATGAAGTGGTGGGTTGTTTGTGTTTTTGTTTTTTGAAGATATTTTACAGTCATATGAAATAAAGAACTAAGGGATTTTTTTATGGTATAATTTGGCAATCACTTTTTCTGTGGTGTGTTGCAGGACCGGGGCGATGAGTTCACCTACACAGGCAGCGGGGGGCGTGACCTCTCGGGAAACAAACGAATCGGAGAGCACTCATTTGACCAGACCCTGACACACATGAACAGGTATGACAGTGGCCTTCCAACTACATACGTTTGACCCCATTGATACGATTCATTACTTTAAGGTGCATAGAAATGTTAGTGCAAGATATAATATTTGATATTATAAAAAGGAATGACTGCTCCTGGACTCTGTTGTCTTATTGAATTTCTCTCCATTGAGTCACGTTTAGTTGGTCAAACTGAAAAACTCTTCAATGATATATTATCTGAAGGTATTTATTTAAACAATCGTGTCTTAGAGGAAAGATTCAAACGGGCCTCATCATATCTTAAATTAAACTTTAAAAAGGCAGAGCTCACATATTTTTTATACATCTTTCTGGGTTTTTTTCTTCAAAAACAAGCTTAAGGGATTAGTTTCCTAATAACAACTGATTCATTAACATTCATTAACATCCCAAATCCTTGGACAGACTTAGTAAACACAAAGCTCTTTCCCTTGGATCCCGGCTCCTGCAGGGCATTGGCCTCAAACTGCGACGCACCTCTGAATGACAAAGACGGGGCAGAGTCGAGGAACTGGCGGGCGGGGAAGCCGGTGAGGGTCGTGCGCAGCTCCAAAGGTCGACGCATCAGCAAATACGCCCCAGAGGAAGGAAACCGCTATGACGGTATTTACAAGGTACAGACACGCTTTTTCCTAGAGGTTAAAAAAAGACTTAGAAAAGACTTTTTTTCAAATTTGATGACCAGTATTTAATGCTTTATTTGCATGTGGATTTTAAGGTGGTAAAGTACTGGCCAGAGATTGGAAAGTGCGGTTACTTGGTGTGGCGGTACCTGCTGAGACGGGATGACCTGGAACCAGCACCGTGGACGCCTGAAGGACTAGAGAGGATCAAGAAACTGGGCCTCGCTGTTCAGGTCAGACTGGGAATGTGCCCGCACGTGTTTGTGAACATCTCTGTTTACACACTAGAGATATCCCATAATGCATCTCTATATTATGGTGGGGAAATTTCTCAATTCGTGGACGACTCTGTATCGAGGCAGAGACAGAACATAATCGATTTTTTAGCGATGTCCTGCCGCTGCATAATTATAACCAGAACAGACGCGCATTGTCTGAGTGTCGTCCCTCCACTCTCCTGCCGACCTGTGTTCACTTTACACTTTAGCAATAAACAGCAACACTAATCAGAAGTTATTAGGACCTGAACAGTACTTCCATTTACTTTGTGTTTGTTAATGCGCTCTATGAATCGTTTGTGAGGCTCGTATTTAAACACGATGCGCACAGCCAGGACATCAGGGTTAAAGTGACCGGAACGATCCAGATTTATGATCCGACCAACTAACACACACACACACACACACACACACAAACACAAACATACACACACACACACAGGCTGCAGATAGGAGAGAATTACATCCCGCAGATTCTTTTTTAAAGTTAAAGTTTAGAGTTTGCTTTTTTTTACTTCCTCGCAGCAGAAGAAGCGACGCCTCGTTTATCCAGGAACGTAAATATGAATTCAGCAGGTTTTTATAAAAACTCAGCTCACATCAGTGTGAGTGATTAGAAAAGAGCAGAGGAGCAGAATCTCCTGTTGACCAGCGGAGTAATGGACCTCCGAGCTACCAGGGGGGGGGGGGGGGGGGGGGGGGGGGGGCAGCCTGGGCCACCCTGATAAAGTGAAGGCTAAAGATGCAGCACACAAGTCTAAACTGAATGAAGGTCAGATCAGTGTGGAGAGCACTGAGCGCTGTTATAGACCGACTGTCGTAGTCAGATTTTTTAATTGAAAACCTTATTTTGTAAATTACAGCACACTTGTAATAACGGTCTAAAATACTTTTTTAAAGCTCAAATCATGAGGCCAGTGAAGATGCACACCTCTAGTCACACAGTGATAAAAAAATAAATCATGTATAGACGGTTACTACATATCTCCTATGTTCCTTCAAATTTATCATGCTTGACAAAGGTCTTGAATTTCTTTTGTCATGGTTTTGTAAAAAGTCCTAAATTGAACTTGTTGAAACCTGCAGAAATCCTGTTTATATATGTTTTGTGTCTTTCATACTAAAGGCCACTATGAAGGACACCTGCTATTTCCCGTTATAAACATATACATCTTTAAGATAGCAGTCCGCTTGATTTTCATTTCTCCCTTGTGTCTGCAGTACCCGCCGGGCTACTTGGCGGCCATGGCTAACAAAACAAAGAAGGAGGCCTGTGCCAGACCTGGTCGCGGCGGCCGGGGTAAGCACCATCCCGGCAGGGGGAGGCCACGGAGACAACGCAAGATCAAGGAGAAAGAGGAGTTCGATGAGGAAGACGAGGACATGGAGCCGATGGCCTGTGTGGAAGAGGAGGAGATGCAAAGTAACGGAGAGGAGATGACCACCAGAGAAAGTGGTGGGTGCTTTCACAGTTGAAGCTCAGAGCAGGTCAGACATGGTGTTTGTGAGAAGAGGACAGGTGAGAACAGCATGGGGAGCAGAACTTTTTATAAGAGAGTTTGGAAATATTTTATATTTGTTTGCTAAAAAACACAATAAGGATTCCCCCAGTTGTTTTCTTCGTTTTTCATCATTGTAGCCGGGTGGATTCAGTCCTATTCGTGTGTGTTGTGCAGAGTCGTCACCAGCAGCAGAGCCTCCGTCTAAACGTGTGAAGATGGAGGAGACCTTCCAGCTGTCAGAGCAGCAGCAGCAGTTGATCCGAGAGGACACAGCCAACAAGAAACTCTGGGATGAAGCCATGGAAAACCTCAAAGAGGGGCCGGTATGAATCCCCAGTACACACTGACACACTCAACACGTCTCGAGCTCCTCAACACTGTTCACAAAGCATCTCACAGTGCAGCAGACTGAGAGAACTAAGAGAGAACTCACTGAAAACTACTCATCCATAAAACTGAAATTCACTCAACCGGATCTGTTTCCTCTTATCTTCTGATTTCCAGACTCATCAGTCAGTTTTTCTTTGGGAGACTTCGATGTAGATATATTTCTGGAAGGATGAGACTGAAATGATCATTTTAAATTTGTGATACACTGCCTGTGACCCTTTTTCATCCGCTTCACGTGTCTCTTGTCTTTTTTACATATGAAGAATTTCCTGCGCAAGATGGAGCAGATCTTCATGTGCGTGTGCTGCCAGGAGCTGGCCTACCAACCCATCACCACCGCCTGCTCACACAACGTTTGCAAGGTGCGTACTGAGTGGATGCAGTGTTTCCACATTAATGTCCCCATATGCCTTGAGCAGAAGGCCCCCGTTTCCTGTCTCTCCTTCAATGTGTCCAACTAAATGAAGCCAAAATGTGAACAAAAATAAATAATCCCTATTGTTGTATTTGCGTATCATCTCCTCTCTCCCCTCAGACTTGTCTCCAGCGGTCGTTTCGAGCGCAGGTGTACACCTGCCCCGCCTGCCGCCACGACCTGGGCAAGGACTACGCCATGACCCAAAACAAGATGCTCCAGATGCTGCTCGACCAGTTCTTTCCCGGCTACAGCAAGGGCCGATGAGGTCGAAATAAAAACCCATTTATACGTAGAACACGTACATAAACGCACATAAGCAGCCGTTCTGTGCACCCGTGTATACCGTCAAGTACCTAGAGCTCCACTTTAAAAAGCATCGCGCACACTTACCGTACTTACCAACGGGCAAATGTATATTGCATATACAACCATTTATTGTATACAATCATTCATACACAAACAACCTCAGTAGGGACTGACCTCATCTGTTGAACTTGGACTGTCTCCATTAACTTCACCAGCCTGAAATTCAACCAAGGACATTTTTAAACCTCCCTACTCCTGCCACAAAAACGCACAAACAAAAGCAGCCCCGACTCTCGCACCCACTCATCATCTGAATCTCTCGGCTCATTTTACAGTTTTTTCGTCCGCTGGTTCCGTGAATGAACTGCACGTTGTTAGAGTGCGTACTTCTCCCCAGCAATATCATGAAGTCGGCCATTAGGTCCCTGCCAACCTGTTTGCATTTTGTGTACCACGTTATGGAGCTTCACACCAAAATGAGTGTTGTTCTCAGGTGGGAAATAAAGGAGGGAGGTTAATAGAGTGATATAATGGTAATTGTCACAACGTTGAAACGATCATACGATAGAATCTCTGTTCATTTATATACGAGACAAAGCACACAATCTTTCCTGACCTTGGAGCACTTTATTACCGTTTTGTAGGTTAATCAGGAGCATTTGTTAGCGTCCCGCTAGCTTCTCGTGTCACTTGGAACGATGCCACTGCCATGCTCCGAGCTAATAAGATTAGTAAATGTCTCACCACGCTGGGTGAACTTTCAGAGCAGAAATTGGCAGCTGTGTCCGGTTTGTTTTGAGCGTCGGATGATTTCTGGCTCCGTTAGAACCACGACTTTGTGAAATACTTTGCGAGTCCCCCCCCCCAAAAAATGATGAAAGCTCTGTCCTTAGATTTAATGTGGAGTGAAAACAAGGCAAACACACCAAAGACATGAGGCTGAGAACAGATCGGGCGTAAAAACAAAAATCAATTTCTGAAAAAGTAATCACTCCTAAAAAATAAAATGCATGTTACACAAATTATAATCTTTTCTTTAGCATGGCACTTTTTCTTTCCACTTCCATGCAGCTGAAATAAAAGGACAAGATAAACGAGCACACACGTCTGGATCTCCACCATAAGCACTTTTGAAACCTCTAACACTGTATAAATATTTTATTCATCCATAAATGAAGTTCTCACATACTTGAAATCTACTAAATCGTCCTCGAGCATTACCTGAGTATTTCCTGCTATTTCCTTCCGTCGACCAGATCTAAATGCGCATTAAAGATTTACATGAGATCACAAAAAGATTTGGTTCTCTGAAATGCTCGTGAAGTGTGACATGCGCTGCTTTGCACATCGATTTCAAACACGCCGTGGTCGTCCCTGGTGTTACCAAGCAACCGCAATCAATCAGGACTCCACACAAAGACGTTTGGCATAGATATTAATCTGCCGTTGTTCTTCCTGTTAGAGCTCTGGGTGTTCGCCCTGATCTGCTTCTCCTCCATTCAGGAAAAAAAAATTAATCCAGTGAGTGATTGCACAACCAGGATGAGGAGAGTTAGGTCCAGGGAGCGGACGTGCAGCTGTCTCACTTTGTCATGATTGACTCTGAAAAACAAGGCCACTGATTTCTGTGGCCTCACAAAGAGCTTTTTAATACGATGGACCCGCACCATCAGAGGCTCAGGGGCGCTGCTGAATCGTGCAATCGCTCACCCACGTACAGTAAATGAAGCCCCAGAGTTTCTTTAAGTTGTTAATCTGTTCCATAATCAGGAATTTACTGATTTAGAATTATACTTCTGCAGGTTTTCAACAGTGCTTATGTGAAAGTTCACTGGTGCATGTGTTGTATTAATACATTATGGAATGTTTCAATAGGTGGCGTGTCTCATTACACTTTAATACAACAAAACGCGTTTAAGTGCAAGGTAAAGCAAATTTTTTGTCTTCCCCATAGTCAGAACTACTGGATTTACTTTGGTTATTCTGGATAATGTCCATGTGGCTTCATTGCGTAACCGAGAAACTAATTTGCATCCCCGGGTGTCACGGCT
The DNA here is from genome assembly GCF_009819705.1 of Hippoglossus hippoglossus. NCBI lineage: Eukaryota > Metazoa > Chordata > Actinopteri > Pleuronectiformes > Pleuronectidae > Hippoglossus > Hippoglossus hippoglossus. The sequence continues at coordinate 11,465,930 of NC_047162.1, read as the reverse complement.
AATCTACCACTGTATACGGGATGTGAGCTTTCCTCAGGTGGAGGCGAATAAAAGAGACAAGCGCTTGAACAATATTTATCCCCCAAATCCCAGTTTTAGTTTTTCAAATATTCAAAATGTTTCCAAATGTTCAATTCCAGGTCTTAATTGCAATTGGTATTTGCTTCTAGATTGTATTTGTTTACTTCTCTAATACTAGACTAGGGGATAAAAACAACATTACACTTCTCATTGCATTGCACATCAAATGACAGAGTTTTATTCCAGCTGCATCGTTCCTATGAATAAACCCCGTGGCTCTTAAAGCCATGCTAAGCAAACCTAACAAGAAGTCTGTCATTAAGATGATAACTCAGAAGGCCATAGGCCAATAAAGACGTGTTCTACCCTGTAGCTGCCGGCTCTTATTACACTCAGTGTAAATACTAAACTAAACATTAATTCAAGACTCAACATGGCGATTGAAGAATCCTAAAATAACAAGGAAAAATTACGATACTTAAGTGAACAGATTTTTTTTATCCACCTCTGAAAGACTTTAATTCTCTGTCAAGTCTGAACAGAGTTAAAGATTATTTCTTGTTTGATTATAAGCAACTAAAATCCTGTTTTTTATTACAGACCTTTACTTATCGGTTGTTATCCAGTGGATTCAGCCTCCAGCAGTGTAAATTGTCCCTCCATGACTTTTTAATGCACTTATTGCCCTCTTTTAATGGCTATGTAACAATACCTCCACCTAGTAATGCTTGTATTATTCAGCTTGTCAGAGTAAAAAAAAAAGTTTTATTTTAAGCAGCGAACAGATTTAAATTTTCCCAGTACTGAAGTGGTACTTCAAAATGTCCAGGGTTGGCAGGCCTGATGGGAACTAAAACAAAACCATTCCATGGAGAGCACGCAGCCAGCAGCAGAGCCTCGCCGCTGACCTGAGATCTGCACAGATCGCCGAGGCTCAGATAAAATATTCAAAATATTTTCCAAGTGTGAATTATTTTTGTTAGAAAGCGTCGCCCCCTCGTTCACCGACACCATCAAGTTCACCTGTAACAGCCTTCAAGGTAAAGCCATGTTTTCTGCCGAGCTGAGACGACGCGTCGAAGCTGTTTGTTAGTGGTGACGTCCTCGTTTCCGTTCAACCATTCAGGATCTTTCTTTGTTTTCAACATGCAAGTACAATATGCTATATGGTCTTTAAAGCTAACTGTGATGTGCATTTCTTCCACTGTTGCTTAGTCTTGTTCGAAAGATTATTTTCTTCCTGGCAAAGCGAATCTCCCTCCTTTCTTTCTCCGCTGTGACCTTCGCTCCCTCTCCTCTCCCCCCCCCCACCCCGCTGTCTCCTGCTCTCCGTGAACCTACAGTACTAACGATTTTTAGACGTCTTGTGGACGCTTGGCTTCAGTGCTGTGTTGTTTCTTTTTTTTCATTTTCTATCGCACTCTGTTGAAGAAAAACTCATTTTCTTAGAATGCTTAGTATTATCTATGTCCGTACGCCATTTTTCTACCATTTTAGTTGCTTCTCTATTTCTTATTTTAATCATTAGACATTTTTTTATGTGGCAACCTCGAGCATTGCAGCGTATGCCGGTCTGAGGAGTTCCATTGCTTCATATTGTGATCTGAAATTTTATACATGTCATAATAATACTTGATATGTACCTATTAAATATTTGGATTCCAGAAAAAAAAAGTGCTTCTCTTCTTTTTGTCCTCTATATACATTTTAGTGAGGCTACGTTTTTTTTTTTTACATTTTCACTACCGCTCCAAACATAATGGATAATTGTGATATCATTGTAAATATCCCAATGTATGTTACTGCTAATACTGTTGAGGTGTCTGTTATTTTATTGTGAAGTATTTGCTCGTTTTAAAGGGATGGTTCACCGAAAAGCTCACCACTATGCCGATGGAGTGTTTAGGTCCACAAAACACTTTATGAGTCTCAGGGTTAAACAGTGTTGCAGCCAAATCCAATACAAGGTTAGTATTTGTTGTAAAATAGTACTGCTATCATGTAGTTTTGTGTATTAAGTTGATCTGTCTAGTGATAGTAATTTGTTAATTGTTTAATTGAATTAATATCAGCCTAACTTAACATAGCTCTGGGCTAATACAGTCTATGAAAGGGAAATTTGTTTTTCTTCTGCAATGTTTTTTTGTTTTGTTTCCTCCATAGTCAAGTTAAACAGTTTTTCTTTGCTGTTTTGAAGGACAGCGAGGACAGACTCGTCACTATTATCGTCATCATTGAGTAAGTAGTGGAAATAGAAAATGGAGGCGAGTTCCACAGCAGACTAGTCTGCATAGAGATGGTGAGAAATCACACCTCTCATGTAAGTTGGTGCTCAACTCTGAATACTGAAAACTGGAAACATGTTCGAGGATTATGACATCATTAACTTGATGGACTTGTCTTATTTGTTACCAGTTATTTTTCCTAAATTCTTTAATGGGAAAAATTTAGCAGTGCAATATAATAAAAGCCCAAAATAAGTCAATAAGATTAGAAATATAACATGTAAGTGATGGAGTCAATCAGTATTTGTACAGCTACTTTGAATATCAGCAAGGCAAGGCAGGTCTATTTGCATAGCACATTTCAACAAGGCGATTCAGAGAACTTTGCATAAAATATAAAAGGCATCAGTTCACTTTTTACTCTTGCTTGAATTGTTTACATTATTCTGAATAGGAAACCTTTGTTTACATAACTGTTCACTGCATAGACACAACTTTGATATCAGCAATGGTCCTGTGAAGCCTCCTGGTGGTGTTAGTGTGCACTACAGGCTCTGGATGTCAGCCCAGCTGCTCTTTTGTAACTGACCTCGATTTCCTCACCTCACCCCAGAAATTACATTTTGGTGAATACAAGACAAGTGCTTTTAATAATGTAGTGTAGCATTGTGCTCCACATGCAGTAGCACCTTACACCCCAGGATATTTAATTTGGTTTAAACATGTACGTTGTTTTCTGAAATGAACTTAGGTACAAGTCAACTCACAAGACCAGTTTTGTTTTTGTTTGTTTTATTATCACAGACGCACAACAGGTACCACTATGCAGGTGAACAATGAACTCCTTATTATCATGAAAAAACAAAAAGTTGAAAAGGAATGCTAATCCAAAAATGACAAAAAAAAATATCCCATTCACAGCAACATTTTTCATCCTCCAAAATAAAACACTACAATATTGTCAGATACACATGGCAGAAAGAAGCAAAAGCACTTTGGATTATTCACTTTCCTTTCGCTCTGTACAAACACACTCATCGTAGGATCTTGAAACCAACACGTGCAACAGTATTCATCTTTCCTCTCCACCTCTAGTCTAAATGGATTCACTATTCTCTATGAAGTACCAATTATTGGGGCTGTCGCTCAAAACGTAAAGTTTTAAAAATACTAATACTTAAAAGGGTATCAGTGCTATAAAACCAAACTGGTCCCGCTGAAATTTATAAGTTGGTATTTGGGCAAAAATTTTAACGTTATTATTTAGCCAATCCAAAAAAACAAAGCTGGAGTACCCGAGTGTAAACCTGATGACCCTTTGTTGTACATTCAAGAATTTAAGATTTCTCCTCCTTAATCTATCGTAAAAGGAAATAAACAAAACAACGACCGGACAAAAAATGGAAATAAGACAATTTAACTTAGAGCTATGACAACTGCAATATAATCAAAGTCCAAAAAAACAGTTTCCCTCGTATTTAGGTGACAACACCAATCAATCTTGAATGAAAACAGCATATTAAAACACACAAAGATAGATGGGGGGGGGGGGGGGGGGGATCAGGAGATGCACAGCTTACATATTCCCTTGAATAAAAAGCATGGGGGGGGGGGGGGAATGAATGCTTGCATACAGAGAGCTACGGCTGAGGGTTTAACACAGACGCTGGGTGCAGATGGATAAGCTGGGACGGGATGGGCTAACATATAGTGGGGGAGGGAAAAATGGGGAGGTGAGGATGGGGTGGAGGGGCTGTCCAGGGGGCTACTCCTCGTCCGAAGAGTCCCGATCAAAATTGTAGGCCATGAAGAAAACGTCGGGTCGAGGTGGGACGAGGGCATGGCCCGGTTTCACAATCTCAAAGCCCAGGAAACTGAAGGTACGCACCAGTTTAGCTGGAAGAAAAATGTCAGGAACGACAGATGTTAGAATGCAGCACACAAACAAAGCAACACAAGTTGTGTGGATGAAAAAAGGTGCGCTGGGAAAATAGGGCTGGTCGGCACATACCACGATCATCTCTGTTCTTGTAAAAGCAGACAAACACACTAACGACTTTCAGATGTTCTTCGGCATACTCCAGGAGAGCTGCGAAACTGTGGGGAAAACAGGAGGCGGCTTAGAAAATGGAACACTTAACATGCAGGCGCAAACACAACAACATCCACTGGATCTCTGACTAAATCTCTAGTTTACCCATGAATATTTAGATGTGTTTTACTGATATTTGTACTGGTTTTGGAGAACAAACCTGCAACTTAATATTGAAACTATAAAAATTAGATTGACAGGAAATTGAGGCACAGAGGTCTACAGACAGGCCAGGTCCAATACTTTCATTTCACCTTGTAAAAATATTTATTTGTACGTTTTATTCTTCCTTAAACTGCCTCTTTACTGTCCTGTAACATGACTCAAGTGTTCCACTGTAAGGATCTTATGAACTCCATTTCTTTTTCGTGCCCTCACCTCTCCTTGCTGCCTTCAGGGAGAGGGTCAAGAGGTATCTCCACGTAGAGAGCGCTGCTGCTGAGGACAGCATCCCACTGTATCGTCTTGGTAACAGTGGGGTGCGTTTGAAAGTGGAGTATCCCAGGGCGACCATTCCCTGCTGGCTCCTCCGTTACCGTCAACTTTCGGTCCTGGAAAATGAAAAAGCAAACAATGCATCTTAAAACCAGCGGCCCTGATGTTCCTTGTGTCCCGTGGACTGTGTTTTTCTTTCTGGTTTTCCATTACAAATCAAATAGAATGGGAATGTGTCGTATGTTTGGAAATTGGACTGTGTTTCACTTGTCTGAATCAAGTTATACCCCGGTGTGCCCTTCCAAGCTGTATAAACAAACACACCACATGACAGGAAATGGTTGTGGTGAAATGCTTTTCTTCCTCTGAACATGACACCTTATAACTTCGTTTCTGCATATGCATCAGAGCTTCTCTGGCTGCATTTGAGTGGTAAGTGTGTGTGTTTGTGTCTACACTTACCGAGTAGACCGGCCGAGCTGAAGGAGTGTGATCCCGTGTGCCATTCCCTCGCCCACCTGGGATCTTCAGGGGTGGGAGAGGGGCATCAGGAGCACCACTGAGGCCCCGGACCGCGGGTACTACTACAGTGCAGGGACAGGCTGAAAGGAGAGGTGGCACAGTCAGAACACTGAGACAGGAAAATGTAAGGTTTAGAAAATTCAACACGTACAGTGGGTCACTGTGTGAACAAGTGTCAAAATGAATATTCATGGTTTTATAATATTTTACATTACTTTAGTCTCAAAGTAATACCATGGGAGTTGTTATGGTGTGGCAAAAAGAACTGCATGAGTTGATCAAAAAGATTGTGAAATTTGAGACGTAGCCAGGTCCGTGAAGTCATGTCATATTCCTACTGATAAATAATGAAGTGCTCTTGCCTCACACTGTGCACGTATGGAGCAAGATCTGACATCTGTTAACTGTGATAACACCCTTTCAGATTAGATGTGTACAGATCACGCTACGTGCAGCTCAACACTATAAAGGAAAAAACCTCTTTGTGTGAGAGCACTGCACTTCTCATTAATGACGACATCAAAAGGATGGTTGTTGTGGGAGGCAACAAACCAACACATCTGCTGCTACCTGCACAAACTCAAATGTCTGTGTGGTGAGTTACAACCACCAGTGTCAATTACTTTGAAATTCATTTTATATGTTGTAGAAAGAACCATGACCAAACCCTATAAATACTTGTTTAATTTTACTGTAAGAGAATGTAAAGCTGCGAATAGTCAATTAAGAAGCTTAAACTAAAGATGGTTGACTAAAATTAATTGATATAAAAATGAGGGCTGCAACCAACTATTTTCACCATCGATTTATTAATAGATCATTTTCAATAGTTGTTTACGTGAAAAATGCCCACTATAGCCCAAGATGAGGTTTTAAAATAGGTTACCAAGTCAAATTTATCAAATGGCAGAATTTTTGACTTACATCACAGTAAACTGAGACCCTTTGGGTTTTAGACTTTGGATCAGGTAAAAAATAAAAACTTTATTACAAGAAATTATCTTGGGAACTGCTACTTGTGATTGACACATTTCCTGACACAAGCAAATCAAACTAATAAACTACATTAAACAGAACAATCAAGTTGCAGCCCTACACTAAAATAATCACCTAATAAAAAAAGTTGGCCTTTAATTCTCACGGAATTAATCAATGTAGTTATGGCTTCAGATATTATTCATGTGGTGAAATACAGATGTTTTCACAGCTGTTAAGTCATCTTTGTAGCATGGCGTCTTTGAAGCTTTATTGGCATGGATGGGTTGTGAATATATAAATACAATTATATAATATAATTAAGACGTATAAACAAATACAAAAATGTCTTCCTTGTTATTGATTGAAATAAGAACTACTTTAACAGTGACATAACGACCATCATAGTTCCCGTTTCTGTGCTTGTATTACAGATGTATTTGATCTGTGTACATGTGGGTACAGTTACACGGTCAGATCGCTGTCGGTTACGCAATATTCAACTTGACTCAGCTCACGAGACCTACGTGGTCAGAAACATGTGCTCACCTGGTGACTGCCCCCCCCCCCCTCAGGGATTTACAGTACGATCGTTTCTCTTACATTACCCAGACTCAGCAGATCTTACACGTTCTAGCATATTGTATCTAGTACTATCTTGTTTACTCATCTGTTCTGTGAAACCTCCATTAACCGGATTTTCGCCTTTATAAAAAGTTAAAAACTTTTGTGAGTCACGTTTAAACCAGTGGGCTGACAGTTACTCCCTGGAGTACGGAAGCCGGTTTTGTTTATTAAATCGACTTCTCAACACGAGGAGGATCCTTCCCCGATGTGTTGTTTTTCGGGAGCCCTGCGTGACGTAACGAATTCGACGACGTCCCTAGCTAACAGCGGCTAATTTAACGCTTGTCATGTCGCCTCTCTGGGCCAATAAATCAACTTTTAACGTGACAGCGTGAAATAAAAACGTCGCGCACGCCGTTGACTCTAAACACAAACGCGGAAACACCGGTGATTCCGCGTCGTGTGGACAAATTGTACCTTTAAACCCGATCTACTTCCGCTTTTCAGTGGCCGCTAGCCGGGCTAGCTTAGCCGCCCCTCCCCCACCCCGCGGTTAGCCTCTAGCTAGCCGAGGCGTTTCTCCATCGTCCACTTACTTTCCGATCATGTCACAGATTCCGCTATTCAAATTCGCCATTGTGGTGGGAGGCTGCTGTTTTCCTTCTTTCTCGCGAGCAAAGCAATGACTGTTTAGGATCCGCTGGAGGTTGGATTTTACCATCCGGCCTCGGGTAGAGACACGACGGGTTGACTGCTCTCTGCAATGCTCGGCTGGAAGTGATCGCTGCGACGGCTGATGGAGCAGGAAGGTCTCCCGCAATACCGCCAATACACACTTCCTGTGGTGGCTTCAAAATAAACTTTTTGAAATTTGTTTTGGTGATGCATCGTGTACGTTTCGTGCACTAACACTGTGAAAAAAAAAATACAAATAACTACTTACATATATAATTCCTGTCTCTGCATCAAAACCACACTGGTATACTTGCAACCATCATGTTACAACACAAAATCTCATAACATATGCTATCCATGTGCCTCATTATTGTGCCTCATTATTATTTATATGCCTCATTATAATCTGTATGCCTATCTATCTATCTATCTATCTATCTATCTATCTATCTATCTATCTATCTATCTATATTTTATTATTTTTGTTCTATTATTCATGTAATATAATCCGGTAATTGATCATGAATATTTATTACAATTTTATAATGTTAATAATTTCCCAGCATGAAGATATTGATGATGTCATCCATTAAATACCATATACCTTTTTTATCATAACTAAATTAAATATACACCAAGCATTACTTTTTAATTTGATTCTCCCATGATAGAACCAAACCCTCACATTCATCACACACAGGAGTAATGTACACAGCTACAGTTGCCTAATATCCATGCACTCATTTATTTATTTTTCTCCCCAAGGTTTCTTTTGCTCTTTGGTTTTCATCAGTGCATGCACCAATATTAGGATCATTTATATTTCTGCACAGCACACCTTGCACACCTTACACAACATGCATCATAAGATAAGATAAGATTAGATAAGATATGACAATCCTTTATTAGACCAACAATGGGGACATTTTCCACATTACAGCAGCAAGAGTCAAAAATAGACACCAGTAAGTAATAATAAGTAACATGCGATACTTAAGTGTAAGGATAATAATACTTGAGTGTAAGGAATATGAAGAATATAGAAAAATATGAATGGAGTAAGAATTAATACAGTGTAGAAACAAGAAAGATTTGTGCAGTGTAAGAATAGATTGCACATGAACCATTGCATTGCAAAGACAGAATGAATACAGTTAAGCTACGTAGATATACGTGTAAATGGAGCTGCGGTCGATTCCTCTTTATTTCATCTGAGGCATTTTAGTTGAGCAGCATTTCAATACAGTCATTTATTCCAAATTAAACTCGACTTTTATTTTGAAAGCGGAAAAACCGTGGTGGCAGCTGCGCACGAAATGAGCCGACACGCAGCTTCACGCTCAAGCTAACAGGCTAACGCTAAAGAAGCTAACGCGCAGCTAGCCCCCGCTGCGCTAGCCTCAGTGCGGCTGTGTGTTTACAAGGGGGCGTCTCATGGAAAAGTACCAAGGACACGGACAGAGAAAACACCGACAACAACACAGAGACCGAAGTGTGAGCGCTTCTTTATGAAGATATCACCTGATCTTAGTTGAATAGTGTGCAAGTGCTGGAGTGTGTGTACAATTTAAATGATCACCCCCCCCCCCTCCCCCCTTACACTACATCTATATGTTTATTTTACATATAAGTTATATAATATAAAGATATGAAGTACCCACCATTATATAAAGCCATTTCATCATAGCTTCAACTTTATCTGGGTCAATGAAGAGCTGCATCTTATCACAGCAATAGAATTATGCAACAATATAATGATGTAACAGCATTTATAACACTGACAGGTACCAGTATGCCTAGATATCATTTATATACCTTCTGTTGCTGATACTGCTGTATTTGTACTCAAGTGTTGTATTTGAAAGCAGCACCTGTATTTATAATGTTATATTTACTGTGTAGTACTGCTTTTTAAGTGGCACTTTTACTTGTAATTGATTATTTTTATTGTAGTATTGCTTATTTTGCTGAAGTAACATTTCGTATACTATTACTTGTAATAGAGTATTCACAGTGTAGTATTGCTTCTTTTACTTAATACATGATATGAATACTTACTCCTTTCCTATATGTGCATGTCTCCTACATGACAGTGACTTTATCAACATAACATATATGAGATTGTAAGCTTTATTAATACATATTTGTAAGGTGTTAACTGTACTGAAATAACTGAAAGAGCTTGGATATTGTTTTTTTTTAGCATAGATAGATAGATAGATAGATAGATACTTTATTGATTGTGACGGGGCATTAAGGCATCCAGTAGGGCACAAAACCGTCAAACACAAGAGCATACGAATAATAAAAAGTCAAGAATAAGTCAAGAATCCAGCCACCATAACTATTAAAAAGCTGTCACTGTAAAGGAGTCTGTGCTAATGGGAATATTAACAATACAGATATACGATGACTAAGTAGAGTACAGTAACACAAGTACCTGAGCCTGGGTACTGATACCAAATATAAATACACAGCAAATACACAGTTCAGAGTGTTCTTAGCACTGACAGTTAAATCAACAATGTTGTAACACTTACGTAGAGAAACATTTTAAATAATTTTATTAATTAGTTTACAGATTTTATATATATAGACAAAGGGGAAAACAGTGTAAGAATAAAACTTAACATATAAAACCAGAGATATAAAAGATATATGTTTATTTATTTGTACAGGTATCTCAGGTGTTGGTCCGACCATAAACCATCAGATTTTTATTGGTGAAGAAAAACAAGGTGAGTGTGAAGTAAATGTACTAACCATTACAAAAAAAAGATTGGAAATAATCACATGCAGTTATTTAAATGTCCACGCGATGGCGACAGAGGAGCAGTACTCTGAATTCATTTCCAATCGCCTTAGCACCGTGAGGTTTGTCCCTGAGCGCGACCCGTCCTCCGTCCCCAGTAGGAGAAGGCGGAATCTGAGAGCGGTCTCCCCGCAGCTGATGCACTGCTGGACTCAAAGATGGAGAGCGACACCACGGTCCGGAGAATAAAGCCCTACGGGACGCGGAGCTACGCGACGCCCGACGACGAGGGCTCTTCCCGGCACCAGTGCGGGGACAACGGCTACAACGGCGACCCGAAGAGGAAGCCCGACGTGAGCCTGTACCTGCTGCGGGAAGGGGTCGCAACTTCCCTGGTGTGTGTGTTTGTGTTGGCGCTGTGGGGACTGGTTCATCTGTCGCTCCGGCAGCTCGTCATCGGGAAGCCGAGCGGGGACTTCAACGCGGTGAGAGCCAGGTGAGCTGCCCCCCTCTGTCCTCTCCGCCCTGCGGCAGTTTGTCTGTCGGCTAACGGGCTCGTAGCGGCGCAGCCTCCCGGCTAACCTTTCCTCCAGTTTGACCCGCCTAGAAACCAACCACTGCCGGGTCCACCTCCACCTCCAGCTCCGTGCTAACCTCCGGGACACGGTGGGAGAGGGGCCCGGGAGGAGCCACAGCCGCCTCAGTCTAAAACTAAACCCTGCTCCAAGTCTGATAGAATAACAATAAGGTTATTACATCATTATTATCACATGCACGTCTGGACTATGCACCTGATCGCCATTGTTTGTCTTTCAATGAGACAGCCTTTATGTCCCAGATCCATTTTACCTCGAGACAAATGAAGACATAGAAAATGAAACTTGAATAAAGTCCAAATCCAAGATGCTTAAAATGTGTATTTAGTAAAAACTCCTCTCAGTGGAATTCTGTGTTAATAATGATGATAATTATAATAATTCAACTTTATTTATTTAGCACCTTTCTAAACACAGTTACAAGGTGCTTTACAAGTTAAACAGGAAAAACGGAGCAATCGAGCACAGGTATAGAAATAAAACATGTTACAGATGAGAAAAGAGTAAAAACATTAAAACAAATGAATTAAAACACGATCAAATGAATTAAAACACGATCAAAATTATTATTAAAATGATTTAACTGCTTAAGTTACAATCAACAGATTGGTTGTGAAAGGAATCAGTCACTGTAGTACTCTGCCCATTTCAAGATATCTTTCTGTATAATCATCCATGGTTCCTGTAAAGAATAAGGAAGTTCAGGTGGTGGAAAACAGACATGACACAAAAAGACAAACAAAACCCAAGGGATCTTAGGGGATCAAAAATGTCTGATACAATATATCAACTCGTGTATTCATTCAAATGTTTCCTGAAATGTTGTTATTGAACTTTTACAACAAAGAAATGCAACCGAGGCTTGATGTTTTAAAGATAACCAGAACTTTTTAAAACTACAAATAAAAAGTAATCACAAATGCAACCAAATGTAAAGAAGTTGAATGAATGTAAACACAAATGCACATTTCTCTGCATGGTTTATTCTATGAAATAAGTTTTCCCATTGACAAGCAGAAGCACAGATACAAAACATCTATGAAAGTCTCATATCGGCCGATTTAATATCAGCCCTCTGATAAATCAGCCCGGCACTAATACTGCCACAGAGGGGTCCACTTTCCCATGAATAAAGCATGACCACGAACATGAACCATAAACATGGCAGCCAGCACAACGATAGAAAAGATCATCAACAACATCTGGTTGATTAAAAGCAGCTTTACAAATCTGAAAGGACACGACCCCTGAGCCTCACGGGGCAGCAGTTCATCAGTGTTTCAGACGGAGAGGCGAGGATTACGCCACTGGCTCTGAAGTCCTGCTCTTGAAAGCGCTGGGCAGTGGGATTTGCCATCATTTGGCTGGTAGCTCCATAAATAAGTCATGCACACTGCATTTCAACTGATTAGGGCTCTGAGCTTCATGGGTCACAGTTATGGCTTTGGTGAGCTCAAGCCCTGCAAATCCCTTATATGAATTATAAGCATCGAACAGCGTCCGGGAGGTTGATGCAGGAATCGAGTGCAAGCAGCAGTTCAGACGATATCTTTAATGTCATGTGGTGCAACTTTTTCACGGATGGGAATTTTTGCGGTCTGGAGAAATGGCCATGAAGACCAAGTAGTTCCTGTTTCTAATCGTTCCTTGTAAAAGCAGGAATACAACTCATGGCGTCGCCCACTGTGGTTTCAATTTCAATTTCTTTGCAATGACTGAGTAGATTCATTTTGACTCTGAACCTGTCTTTTGATGACCGTTTTCATCTGACTGGAAAGTTCCCCTTTCTGGTCATTGAGGGGACGTAAAACCATTTTGTTTCCCTTATGTTCCTCAACACCGAGATTTCTATTCTTCCACTTTTGATGTTGTGTGCGGAGATGTGACAGTTATTGTTTTTATTGATGGATTAAAATATCATAAACTGTGAAATACACCCTTTTACAATTCCTCAGACATATTCTCTGTTTATATGTTCAAAAAAACCTGAAAAACAAGAAGACTGATTTACTGTTATAGAAAAGAGTGAGAACCACAGCGTTTGTCCATGAAAAATAGTTTCTGATTCACATTCTTTCATTACTCGTCTTATCGTTTCAGACCTGGCTGATGGGCGGATAGCAGACATTCCTCCATATGTGTTCTGACTTTTAGGAGCCACCGATCACACTGACACATCAGTCTACACGTTCTCGCTTTGCTAACTCACATAAAACCTAATTAAAACCAGCAGTATGTTGAGTCAAGGGCTCACACACACAAATATTTTATAAATTACAACAAGCACAGTTTTTATTATCCGACATGAATGAATGCATCTTATCTCCAGTTGCTTGCTTTAGGAAAGAGACGTGCATAAACATTTATCAGAGCTGTCAAAAAAATAAATGATCTGCTTATAAACCATGTGTAGTTTAGTGAAATGCTATTAATGGTCTCACATTCAATATGAGCCAATAAACTACAGACTATGTTAAGCCTGAACTTGTTTTTATTAACTAGATTAAGGTTTGAAAGGCCATGTTGATTTTCAAAGGGAAGTCGTGGAGTGTGAGCACACATGCTGTAATACCCAACCAATGATTCATTGTCTTTAAATAGTAACATTGAACTATCTTCTCCTCTTTCTCTTCCTGCCTCACCCCACGATCTAGAGTGCACTTGGAGCAGATCACCAGCGTCGGCCCGCGGCCGGTGGGCAGTCATGAGAACGAAGTCCTGACCGTGGGCTACTTGCTGGAGCAGATCGAGAAAATCCGGGTCGAGACGGCAGCGGGCCCCAACCAGCTCACGACAGATGTGCAGCGTCCCACCGGCACCTTCTCCATCGACTTCCTCGGGGGCTTCACCAGCTTCTACGACCGCGTCACCAACATCGCTGTGAGGCTGGAGCCCAAGGGAGGTGCCAAACATCTCATGCTGGCCAACTGCCACTTTGACACAGTGGCCAACAGTCCAGGTACAAAAACATCCACATTTCAGCCTGGTGCTTATGTGAGAGCGTTACTGAAGAAAGCGAGGGCGGGTGAAGCTACTCGCAGCTTGCATGTAGGTACATACAGGAAACCATCATACACTTGTGTGCCCAGTTTTAATTACTAGAAGAAAGAGAGAGGACCCTCAGTCGTCAAGTGTGAGTAAACGGAACAGGACATTAATTTGAAGTGTCACACTTGTATATTGGATCAAATCTGTCTTAATTAACTCCGCTAACGAGGTTATGTTTTCGTCTCTGTCCGTTGGTTTGTTTGTCAGCAGGATTACACAAAAAACTACTGAACAGATTTCCTCAAAACACGGAGGAATGATGGGAACGTGACAGAACCCATTCAATCTTAGATGTTGTTAAATAGGTTAGATGGAGATAATACCCTCATTAGGGTCCCTTGTTATTAACTATAGTCACGTAGGCCAGTCTGAGTGAAATTTAACCTGCCATAGCAAGACCATCCTGAAAATTTGGATCTTTAATACTTCTTGTAAATTATCACAAAGGGCCACATTGTGCTTTTACCAGGGAGCGGCCCAAAGCAATCGTGGAGTCCTACCTAGGCTGTAATAACTGTGTTTGTTGATGATTAACCGTATCTTGTCATAATCTCATAATCTTTGTCTGCAGGATGGTTTTTTGCTGTTTAACCTCACTCTGTAGAGCCTGTTCCAGTTCCCTTCCCGTTCCTACACACACATGCTCACTCTCATGTGCACAAACAGCTTCACGGCCAAAAGGAAATTGATCCAAGAGGTGTGGACCGGGAAGATACACACATACTTTCTCATGTCCACCGCCGCCTGCGGCCCTTTTGATTTCTCGGAATTCCAAACATTTGCTGGTGTAGAAAATAATAACAGGGAAAAAAGGAAGAATCAAAGGAGAAGTGCATAGTTTGAATATATGAACAGGGGAGCATGGCACCTCCCTTTGAACGAATAATGCACCTTCAAGCACCTATACCGACTTTTCAGGCTTTGATTCTATACACCGCACATTGTGTGAAGTCCCACAGAGCTTTTTAGGGACGAGGATTAATATGTCGCTGACGTTAAGTGGCAGCGACAGGAGCATGAATGGTGCCCAGACAGACAGTGAACGGGCTTCCACCCCCCCAACCTCATGAACTCATGCAGCCCAGAAAGCCGGAGCACATGACGTCTCACTTGAGAGCTCTCTGATCTTTCAGTCATTTTTTTTTCTCCCTTTCTTTGCACTTCTCCTGTGTTCCTCACCCAGGCCGTGTCTATTCCTGGTATCACATGCTCTTTTCTTTGTCCACTCCCTATTACACCCTTTTCCTTTGTGCTCTTGCCATCGTACAAGCAGTGAGATTACAATCTTGTATTTGTGCTATTCTGGTGCTTGTGAGAGTTATCAGCTCATTCACCTGTGTTTCTTTTATCTCACATTGAGCCGCTGGGTGTGGATTAGATTGGAGATAGTTCCACTTCTTTGTATGTAAATGCAAGGTCTAGCTAACCCTTTTTTTTGCCTGAATGGTTTTAAGTATTTTTTGTAAACACACGTACACTGGTTTGCTTCGTCATAGGTGCCAGCGACGATGCAGTGAGCTGTGCCGTGATGCTGGAAGTCCTCCATTCTCTGGCCAACCAGTCCACACCTATTCACCATGGTGTGGTCTTCCTCTTTAACGGGGCAGAGGAAAATATCCTGCAGGTAAAATGACTAGCTTGTCGACTCCTCTCTTCGTCTTTCATTATTTTCGTTTTTTAAATTCTTACCCGATGTCTTTGCTTCGCTGTCTTCTCTATCTTTCCATCAGGCCAGTCACGGTTTCATTACCCAGCATCCTTGGGCCAAGCAGGTGCGAGCCTTTATTAACTTGGAGGCTGCAGGTGTTGGGGGCAAGGAGGTCGTTTTTCAGACAGGTAATTCAACATTCGTGTTTGATAAACTGCTCTAGTGTAATTCTCAGCTGCTTGTTTTCTCCCAGGTTTGCTCTCTGTGTTAGTTTTCCTGTAATTTGGAAAACTTGCAAAACAAGAGAAGTTAAGAGTTTTGCAGTCACAGATTCTGCCTGAGGTGCCTGTAACATTGCATTTGTATATTAGACATTATCTGATGCACTTACTTGCCACAACCGATGAATTTATTACTTTAAACAAGCTTAAATGCCTACATCAGTGGTGGGAAAGACAGGAGAGGAGAGGACATAAACCACCACATATTGTTTCCACAAGGACCAAACTTAGAGGAGTTAATGATCAACTGTACAAAATGTCTCAGCAGCTTTTCCTTTCTTTTCTCCTCAAAGGTCCAGAGAACCCGTGGCTGGTTGAGGCCTACGTCCAAGCAGCCAAACACCCTTTTGCCTCCGTGGTCGGTCAGGAGGTCTTTCAAAGTGGGATCATCCCTTCTGACACCGACTTCCGCATCTACAGGGACTTTGGCAACATCCCAGGTAAGTTCTCACAATGAACACTACACAAGCACAGTATGCAAATGAATATGAAAGTATAAACTCTTTCAGTGAAGGAGTCTAAAACAAGAATCCAGTGACGGCTGGATCTACAAAGTAAAGGTGCCTTTATTTGGTCTTTTTCTGCGATTCATGTCTTCTTGTGTGTTTGTGTTTGATTCACAGGCATTGATCTGGCTTTCATTGAAAACGGTTTCATCTACCACACCAAGTATGACACCGCCGACAGGATCCTGACAGACTCGATACAGAGAGCAGGTAAGCAAATAACCACATCCGCATCCATTCGCAAACAGGTGTTACGGTTATTATTTAACGTTTATTGCAGATACAGTGTCACCTGTTTATTCTAACTGTCTGTCAAAGAGAGAATGGTCATTGTAGCAGAAGACTCTCAACACGGTGTTTTTTGTTTTACAAAGACAAACACAAGCTACAAACACATGCTGTGCATTTGTGCTTTATCCCTCAGTGTCAAATGGATCTCTTTATTTCCCTCAGAACAAAAAAGTGCATACACACCTACATACATACGCTGCACTTGTCCTCATTTACCTCATTTGCCGGGTGCTGTGTGGCTGAATTATTTTTGCTTTACGTAGCACAGAATCCAGTCAGTCAGCACTAAAACCCAGAGACAGTTGGCATGGTTCCTCTAGTCTTCAGCAGCTCCTGGTCACCTCCCTCCTCATCTCCCGTGCATAACGAGTCACTGTGAAAGGCATGAATTATTAGAGAGAGAAAGTGAGGCTTCAGAGAGCGAGGTAGGAGGTATTTTTAGTTGGTAGATAAGGAGCAGATTTGTAAGGTGGAGAGTGGATACAGCAGGATACACCAGTAGCCCTGTATCTGCACAGCAGGTGTCTGGTCGAACCTCTTAAAAATCTCCTGCATCACAGCTTTGCTTTAAGACGAAAAAAAAAGGGCAAAGTGCAAATGCTCGATTCATCAGATATATATCCTGGATTTTGTAGATGTGTTAAAAAATAAAATGGGAGCATAACCATTTAAAAACTTTGTAGATTTGTCACAGTGAAATTCAGAAAGACAAGTTGTCGATAACCCACATGCACAAGAAGATGTTGTTTACACTTGTAGGTCACAGTGAGCCCACCCAGCGAAAGAACAATGGAGCTTTGTTTCGCCTGAGTGTGTGTGTGTGTGTTAGTGTGTTCGCCTGTGTGTGTGTGTGTGTGTGTGTGTGTGTGTGTGTGTGTGTGTGTGTGTGTGTGTGTGTGTGTGTGTGTGTGTGTGTGTTCGCCTGTGTGTGTGTGTGTGTGTGTTCGCCTGTGTGTGTGTGTGTGTGTGTGTGTGTGTGTGTGTGTGTGTGTGTGTGTGTGTGTGTGTGTGTGTGTGTGTGTGTGTGTGTGTGTGTGTGTGTGTGTGTGTGTGTGTGTGTGTGTGTGTGTGGAGCCTTTCATAGTTGCACAACAGTTGCTCACCAGTGTATCGGACATGTAGAGGACTTGCTGTGAAGCTGGCTACAATCATGATGTTGGATGTAGATGAGAAATGTGCCCACATGAAGGATCAATACGAGGTCACTGGGTTTGCTACTGTGTCCTGAGGCTAAGTTTCTTTTATGTGTGCTGCTGCTTTCATGTCTACACACACACACACACACACACACACACACACACACACACACACACACACACACACACACACACACACACACACACACACACACACACACACACACACACACACACACACACACACACACACACACACACACACACACACAAAAAGACAGACCAGTCTATTTGTAAGAGTAGTATTATTATACTGTAATTACCAATAAAATAAAATGGGATTTAATTCAAAAAGTAAAGGAGAGACTGTGCGGTTTGACACACAGTGACCGACCTTCATTTACTAGTGTGTGTTGTACCGTGTTGGTTTAATCGCTGACGTGATGTTTGTGTGCACATGGTTTTATCACCAACCGTGTCGGCGCCCATGCATGAATGACAAGGGCCACTGCTGGTTAGGAAGTTGCATTGAGTCATTGGGACACTTTGGTGGCTGAATAGTGGGTTAGTTTCCCATTGTTCTTATCCGTCTCTTCCCTGTTGACTCTCAAATAAAGGCACATTATAATGTTTAAAACAAACAAAGGTTATACTGAATCATCAACTGCCCATGTTGTGTCAGTTGAATGAAGGGTGATCCCTTTTTCCACATATTAGCCGTTTCCTTCCTCGATTGTGGGGTGAAATTTGTTAAAGTAGAATTTACTCTCTAGTTTTTCCACTTCCATGAATTTGTACTGTCTCAGTCTGTCCTGCTTACAAGTCCGGTTCAGGTGATCTTAAACTCTCTGACCTCCAGCTGATGTCCTTCTGTTCAGTAAAGCTGAACTCATGCAGCAGGGTTTACGATGTTGAATTCCAGCTTTGAACTGCTTCGCCCCTGAACCCACTTCCTCTGTCTAGGCGACAACATCCTGGCGGTGCTGAAGTACCTGTTGACGTCGGAGAGGTTGGCCGATTCCTCGGAGTATCGCCATGGCAACATGGTATTTTTCGACCTGTTGGGGTTTGTGGCGGTGGCGTACCCCGCCCGTGTCGGCACCATCCTCAACTACATAGTCGCCACGGCCACCTTCCTATATCTGGCCAAGAAAGCATCACTGCCTGGCAATGGGGGTAGGTCACCATTTCCTGCGTTGGATGTATGTTATGTTATGTCACTTCCTGTTCTGAAAATGTGTGTTTTCCTCTTTGTGGCCTGTTGCATTGATTTTCTTAAAAAAAAAAAAAAGAAAGATAAAAATAGTCCAGTACCAGATTTTGAGGCCAAATTTTCATTTCATTAGTTTTGAATGTGTGTCACGTCTTCTTTCGACATTCATCTCTCTCAGGTGGCCGCTATGTTCGGGATCTGGCCTATGCCACGGGCGTCACAGTGCTGTGCTGGTTAGTCACCCTGCTGCTGGTGCTGATTGTCGCTCTGCTCGTCACTCTGATGGGTCGCTCCATGTTCTGGTACAACCATTTCTACGCCTCCATCTGCCTGTATGGGACGGCAGCCGCCGGGAAAATGATCCTCATCCACACGCTCGCCAAGAACCTTTACTACGGGGTGAGAGTTCTTCTGAGGACAGTGTTTTCTGTACATCATAGCATGTCAAACTTTTCAAGCAATAACACACATTAAAACTATGAGCTGGAAAGTGAACATAATATGTCTCTGTTGAATGAGGAGAAACCACATTATGTATCACTTCACAGATTTCCCGAATTACAGTGGTACTGAAATTGGAAAACAATGAGTCTCGGTCAAAGGTGACAGTTTGAGAAATGTTTGAAGCTGAAAGAATTTAGAGCAGCTCGACTTATCTTGATCTATATCTTTAACAATACCTCTTGTTCCCTGAACCTTGTTTTTACAGTTTAGCACAGAGTTCCTCTCGTTCACTGTGATGCTTCCCCTTTTTCTGTGTTTAGTTTGAGATTAAGAAGAGGTCAAACTGTTTCCCTGATCCTAATGTCTCATGATGTCTCACTCAGCTTATATTAAAGTGCAGAGAGGAGAAAACCAGGCAGTTTCTCCTCCTCCGCAGCGATTACAAAACAGCGGCTCTCTGTGTATGTTTGTGTGCGACATTATAAAACTGTTGATGTGTCAGATATGCGGTCGTCACGTGTACACACTCATTCAGGAGCAGCTGAGAGCCAATTCCCCCTGTGTCACTGAGGTTTATGATAGTTTTTGCATGTCTGCTTGTAAACAGAAAAACATTCAATAGACATATTATGTGTCGAACAGTTGTAACTGTACGTTTTGTTTCCCCACTGGAGCTGCAGATAACAACATTATGAACCCGAGCTTAGCGTGGCCATTTTCCAGGAAGGACACAGACCAACCTTTGTCCCGCTCCACAGAAGACCTCATCTCTCTCATACTGAAAAAAAGATAGAAATTAAGATAAAATGAATGATGCATGAGAACCTAACATGCTTGGCCACTGAAAATTTGGTATTCTGGTTCAGAACTGAACATGCATTCAATGAATTAACCCTAACTAAGGTTGCAAGAAGCCTGGGTGTCATGTTTGATGATAATGATAACAATAATGATATAGCTGTGTGTGTATTTGTGTTTTCCACGCAGGGCGTCCGATTAGTGGAGCTGGGTGATCTGTATTTTGATGTGAGTTTACTTCTGTGGTGCTGCAGCCTGGTGTGGTTGACCCAGCAGGGCCTGTGTTCGGCCTACGTCCCCATGCTGATGGTGGCCTTCCCCCTGGTCACCAAACTGCTGCTGGCCAGGGAATTTAAACACAGAGGTAAACACTCATCTCTGCAGAGTTAGTTCACAAATCAGGGTTTTCCCTATTCAGTATGATTTGGATTTAAAGGAATACATTTTTGGGAAACAACTGTATTTGCTTTCTTTTCCCCCCAAAATGTAAAACCCCTCCAAAACACAGGTGATTTAGGTGGAATGCATATGCACGGAAAAACTTTGGTTATCTTAAATTGAATTGGAGTTAAAATTTAAGCTAAATTAAGTATAATTTGTAAATAAGCCAATTTTAATGCATCGATAAGATGATCATTAGAGACTTCAATCGCAAAATAAGATATAAATCCATCTGTGAGAGAACAGACAACACACATTTCCACCTTGTTGCTTTTTTTTCCAGCTATAGCTGTTTACTTTCAAGTACAATTTGTCAAACATTTTGCAAGTCGTGTCATGTCTGAATACAGTCATATATGTAAAAGACACCCTCTGTCTGTCTGACTGAATAGAAAGGTGTTGAATTAATGATGACTTACGATGTGACACACCTATGTGATGTCAAACAGGACGGACTGGTCCTCGGTTTGTTCTGAAAAAACACTAACCACCGTGTTTTTCTGCAGGAGCGTCCCTGAAGTACAGCGTCCTCTACCTGCTGGGCCTGGCATTGCCATATGTCCACTTCATGTTCCTCATCTGGGTGGTGTTTGAGATTTTCACCCCCATCATGGGTCGCAGCGGTACGGAAATCCCCCCCGAGGTGGTGCTGGCCACCCTGGTCACCCTCGCAACCATCTTTCTCTCCTCCTTCTTTGTGAGTATTCTCATGAAATACAGTTTTAATTGCTGCAGCAGCATTTTGGGTTTTTACAGTAGAGAATTTAAAGCAACTCAATAAATGTGTGTAGTTGACTGACAACAGGAAGCCAGTAACATCAAATTTACAAATGCTTCTCATATTTGTTGTAATTCTTAAAAATTGTTTATTCTCCCCTTCAGTAACAAAGAGTATGTTCTTGTCCGTCTCAGCTACATTTCGTCTATTTGGTCCGGAGCACCAAGTGGATCCTGTCTGGTCTGGGCTCAGTCTTCATCATCTTGTTCCTGTTGGTGTCCTGCGGCGTCTTCTTTCCCTTTTCAGGCAGTCCAGACAGTCCCCGGCCGAAACGAGTCTTCCTGCAGGTTCTAAATGACAACACACACACACAAACACGCATACACACACACACAGAAGCACAGACTTGTACATGTAAACCTATGAATTTACCGTAACTCTGGCAAATTACATTTTTTCTCTTAACTAGATGGGAAGTAGAAATTATGAAAATTTTCGCTTTTCTCATCTGATTTTTAAGACTTTTTAATAATTGTGTGTAAGAAAATGCTTCACTCAAATGGGGAAAGCCTTTTAGACTGAGAGTAAATCAATAATCACTTTTAAATCCGATGAGGAAACAGTTATTCAAGCTTACCGTGCATATTTTGGCCACTTTCTTGACCGTCAGTGCACTTCCTATTTGTTTGGTTTAATGCTCTTAATGGAAGCATGTGAAAACAGATCCATCTTTTACGTAACTAGTATATTTCCCTTATCTCTGCATGTTTTCGGTATCAGACAAAAGTGCACAGGTTGCGTTCCTCCACCTGCTCGTATAAATCACAGAGATCTACACTAAGTTGTTCCAGACGGAGAATGAAAATAACTCCTCTTCCCTCCCGGAAGCACACGACGAGGACCTTCCACAACCTCGAGGGCCAGGTGGAGAGCCGGGACTCGGGGCTTTGGATTAACAGTTTTGACTTCACCGGCATCCAGCACATCACACCCTACATCCCCGAGATCAACGACAGTGTCCGCACGCACTGTCGAGAGGACCGACCCTTCTGCGGTTACCCCTGGTTCCTGCCTGTAAAGTTCCTCAGCAAGTCAGTAACACAGCGCCAGCACCGTCTCCATGTTTCTATTGATTGATTGAATAATGTGACTGTCTTCATGTACACACTTTTTATTCCTTGTTTTCCTCCTGGGTGCGTTTTCAGGAAGAACTGGTACCTTCCTGCCCCAGAAGTGTCTCCCAGCTCTCCAGTGGAGTTCAGCCTTGTGTCCCAAGAGGAGACGCGCTGGGGGACGGTCAAGATGACCTTCAATGTCAAAGGTCAGGAGCTTTCATGTAACTTCCTCGGATCCAGTCAGCAATGATTCAGACATCCTCAAGCCGTTTATTACCATATTCCATTGAATTGTTGTGAGGGTTTAAAATGTCAATTATTTCTGGATTCTCAATCCCAGCTCCTTATAGTGGTATGGATTTCTCTTTTTAAGGCCTCACCTGGTACGTGTGCATATTTTTGTGTGTGTTAACTTGCCCACGTCCCATGCAGGCCCCAGCCACATGTCCCTGTATCTGATGCCTCACCGAGGAGCGAGCCTCTCCACCTGGTCCTTCGGCGACGGGACGCCTCAGTTCGACCTGAGCGGAGAATATTTCATCTTCTATTCTCACGGCCTCGACGCCCCGACATGGACCTTTTGGTTTGAAATACAGGTACGTTTCTCCTGTGTGACTAACAATGATAACAATATATCTGTTGTGTATTGTTCTTTCTGTCTGTGGGGTGTGGAGAAAATCCTGTGAAATATGTTCTCAATGTGACACATCAGAATGATTCAGTAAAAAATGAATTGTTAAAACTTTAAATTAACGTAGAATATTGAAAGTATCTCTCAGTGATATTTTAGAGTTGTTTTAAAATCCCCCTTCTCCTGAACGTGATATCTCAGGAATGCCTCGAGGGAATTTCATTACATCGGGTACAGACATTCACTTCGGACTTAACAAGGAACTGATTAGAAGACGGAGGTCAAAGGTCACCTCATTTAACACATTTCTGGCCATAACTCAAGAACTCATTTGCTAACTAGCTCACGCCCGACATGTTTTCTTTAATTCAGCAGCAAATCCATCATGTTTGTTTGGACATAGTTTTAAAACTGTTGACGATACATGTAAACAGTTGATCCCTCACTGAATCCACATCATCTCAGCTACACAGTAGTGGCAGTTACAGACTGTAGCACTATTTGTTACTGTTCAGCAGCTGAAAAAACCTGTAAAACTACATTTCAATGCCAAAATGCACACTCCCCTAAAAATGCCTGATTTCCTCCTGAAAGTCGAAACATTACTCCCTGGGAAATTGGTGAAAACTTGCTCTAACTTGTAATGTTAAAGAAAAGTCCTTAATCCTCCCCTTTGTCCCCTGTTACTTCCTTCTTGGCCTGTGTCGTGCCACACATCACCTGAGGGCCTCAGGCTGGCATGTCTGCAGGAGATTTACTCAGCCAGGACACAGTGCGACTGTGTGTGAAAGCCTGACTGTCGTGTGAAACCCTTTAAACTCCAGTTTTGGTGATTTAACTTGAAATGCGTTAAAGGCGCAGCCCTGTGCCACTGGCCCAGTCTCACACACGCCCCTCTTTAAGGAATTGCATGCATGAAGCGAACTCCGTGACTTTTTAAATCCTCCATTGCATAAGCTCCATCAGGCTGGAGACATGGTGATTTGACCAGAGGCCCCCCTGGTCTGGTTTTCTCTCACACACTCGCCTCTGCTGACATTCATGGTTCTCTCTCTCTTTCTCTCCGTCAGCCTCCAAGAGAACCGGACCCGTCGGGCCCCGAGGGGATGATCTCCGTCGCCATCTCCTCCCATTATTTCTTCGGGGACGACCAGCGGACTGCTCAGCTGGAGGAAATGCTCCACAAGTTCCCCACGTGGGCTTTCCCCTCGTTCTGGGTCAGCACCTACGACATGTACCGATACTGAGGAGCTGCTCATCCATCGTGGAGGCTGACGCTCCGGAGAGCTGAGGGCTGCCAACGGAGCTCCAGAGACGGAGAAAGGCGATATCCAAGCAACAACACTGAGGACGGGCCCTGCTGCCTTTTTTTTCCCACTGGGACACAAACACACACTCTCTAACACACACACCCTCCCTACCGGCCTGCCTGAGAGACCCCTCACCACTGTGTCAGTAGGCGTTAGCCGCTCACCGAGCAGGAGGACGCGCTGAGACATGCCGGAGGTAAGCCGAGCTGAACGCTCACAGACTGAGCAACTGACCGACCACCACAAGCCTTGTGCTCACTCCTGGATCAGTGAAACGAAGGGGTTACGAGTTTCTTCTTCTTCTACCCCCCCCCCCCTTTTTCTGTTGTTTTTACTCAATCTGTCGTGCCTTTGCTTTGCTCGCTCACGCCATCTCCCCCCTCCTCACTTTCCCTCTCGCCCACTCCCTCCCCCTTTCCTCCCCCTCTCTCACGCCAACACACGTCCTGAATGAATTAGGTCGCATGGCTACCTCCACTGCTCATTTATCAGCCAACTACTCGGGCCTTCCTCAGAGCAGAAGTGTTTTCTGCCTTCCTCCGGAACAAATGACACCACTACCACTGTCTGCACTGTAGCTCCAGTCACATACTGAAAAATAAAGACCTGGTTTTTATTTCAACCCTCATCCTGACTTGAACTGGAAACTTTGACACTTTGAAAGTCACTCCTCATCAACACGCACTCGCTAAACCACGTGTTGAACTAGTTTTTCTATCAGCTTAGTAAACTGTGAAATTACTACACCTCAGTAAAAACCACTAATCTGCAGTGGGTCGCACCGGATGCACAACACGGTGCCTGTTGGCTGAAATCAAAATGTCAAGGTTTGCTCAGTGTCAGTTTTATTTATTTTTTGATGACACCCGAACTCGGATTTAAGTTAATGTCCCATGTTTCAAAACTATAACTTGAACCTTGATGGTGAATCTGTGTGAACACCAGCAATGCAGCTCCACGTCCATAAAGTGTGTCAGCGTCGGTTTTTGCGGTTTTGCTGTAACTGTCATATAATTTGTACTTGACAACTTCTCTCTATGCTACGACTCGTCTCCAGCAGCGCCAGGGAACCTCTGTCTGGATAATTTAATTTGAGTTGTTGCTGAAATGTATCTGAGAATGTAAAACTATACGTCGGTGCTTCTGGGGACTTCTGCTTCACAGTGTCAGTATCCACTCGTTTTCTCTGTCTGTTCCTAATCTTTCTTCTCATGTCAAGTGGAGCTGCATCTTCACTCTCAGTAACTCAAGTGTCACAGCTGCAATCTGGTTCCGTGTGATGGGTTTAACACGTGATCCCACTTCACATCGTAGAAACCACAGAACACGTAACAGTCCACACTGATCAATGTGTCTGACACCCAGTTAGCAGTTTTTAATGGTC
Organism: Hippoglossus hippoglossus; assembly: GCF_009819705.1. Taxonomy (NCBI): domain Eukaryota; kingdom Metazoa; phylum Chordata; class Actinopteri; order Pleuronectiformes; family Pleuronectidae; genus Hippoglossus; species Hippoglossus hippoglossus. The sequence continues at coordinate 11,440,106 of NC_047162.1, read as the reverse complement.
TTGTAGGGACTGGTTTGAATGTTGTTGTTAGAGTTGTTTAGGTAACGTTTGGCTGTTTGACTAATGCTAGAGACAGAGATTATAGATTGTGGGCAGGCTGCTTCTATATTAAAATGGAGATTAATAGATTTGTCTGAAGTAGAATCAGGATGACTCTCCTCCCGGCCTTCAGTCCAACACACTGATCAAATCTGTTCAACCTCAAAGTCACAGAACTGCTCGTTGGGTTTCAAATCTGGTCGTAAAACACCTGGGAGATTATTTGCACTTGTGTGAAATCAACTGAGAGAAAGTTGTTTTGTCCCCTCCTGTGTTCCATCCCGTGCGTCCACCTGGTTTCATTCACGCAAAGCGAGAAACGCAAACACACGAAGGGAGGCCTTAAGAGGCTTTGCTTTCCAAAGACGCAGAAAAGGGTTTACTGTCGTGGAAACGAGCTTCTCCGTGGTCTTCAAAGCTTCCAAGTGCCGAACTGTACAGCGTTTTTTCAATGTAAGATGAATTATCGTCTGCCGGAAAGTTTAAAATCTAAAATCCCTCAACAACAGTTTGGAAGCCGATTGTCCAGCGACGCTCTTTTCATGTGAGAGTTTAAATACGACCTTTTAGCTTCCGTCCGATTTAAATTCTCGCAGGGAGGAGTCTGAAATTTGATTTTAGATAAAAGTCTTCGCAGTTTCAGCTTTCACCCCCCCCCCCCCCCCCCCCCCCGCTCTCTGTGTGTTTGTGTGTATGTGTTTGTGTGGATCAGAGACTGACTTTAATTGACAGGCGATGGATCTATGATGCTGTATAGACACTATTCCAGTTGATATGGAGAGTGTCTACGGGAGAAAAAAAAAGCTTTATTAACAAATGTAAATGAATATTTTTCTAAACAAAAAAATCCGTTCTGTGGCGAGTGTGAAAAGTCTTCAACCGGAGATACTCAACGTTTCAAGTCCAGGCTGAAGCGAGACTCGTTTTTTCTTTCTTTATAGTTTTAACCTGAAATGGGAGGAGTGTGGATGAATGACGGAGTGAGAACGCAGGAGGGGTCGTGGGACAGAGCGGTGACATATTAACGCTGTGAAACGCCTCGTAATACGCCGCTGGTGCTCTAACCTTTTGGGGATTAGGTGAATTTAAATAGTTTCCTGCAGAATCTAATGTATTAATGTGATTCAGTTTAGACCGAGAGGCCGACCCAGCACTGCTGAGTGGGGTTTTTCTGTTTTTTTTTCAGTGGAAACTCGCACTCGGACGGAGCTTTATCACATGTAACAGTCGAGGGAAAACAAACACAAACGTCCATATCAGAAGCAGTTTAACAGAAATCTCCTCCGACGTATCGACTCAAATGTCTTAATGCCTTGTGTTGAAGTTTTTAAGTTAAATCTGTTTTGTCATTTTTACCTGTTTTCAACATCTTGATTCTCAGTCGTGCCCGATTCTCTAAAAGTTTTTATTCTGAAGGTTGAGATTATTTTTTTAAACAATACTGATCTTTTTCTTTTTTTTATGTGAAACATGTGACACTTTAGATAACTTGTGTGTCCCCTGTTTTTTTGAACTGCTGTTTTGCTTCTTTTTTTTGTAATGCTTATTTGTCTGTTAGTTGGAATTGACTGTTGTGACTGGGGGATGGATCTGGTTTAACAGGGTAACTGTGATCTATGGTCTATGGAACAGTTGAGATGATTTTACAATATGCAAAAAGCTTGAATTATATTAGCAAATTGTACAGCAAATTAAAAAACGCTTATTAAATTAAGGTTGGTTGCATTGCCTTCTTATTTACAGCATGTTGATTTATGATCTGTATTTTTATAGAAAAGCAGATCAGACCATTTTAAGTTGGCGGGGGTGACATGATATCTTAATGGTTAAGATACATACGGTGTAATAAGTACTCAACATTTTACTTAAGTAGAAGTTCAAATAAATATAAGAATGTACCAAAGTAAAAACAAGTACATTAACTTTTCTACTTGACAAAAGTAAGTACTTGCTTTTAAATATACTTTAAGTATTAAAAGTAAATGTACTTGTGGAGTGTAGCCTATTGGACTAGGAGGCGGAGTCTAATGTGACCTGCTCACTCTGATTGGATCAATTACCTGGATGCTACTAATTACTTCCTGTCAAGATCTAATAAAGGCAATCAAAGATGTCACATATAATACATTTCAATTGTTCAATTGAGGCAAACTAACCATTTTTAAAAATAATTTATTGATCTTTATGTACAAGGGAAAAACAAACAAACTGTAAAGTAGAAAACCAAACATGAGTAGAAAAGGCAAATGTACAAGAGTTTCTTTACACTGCATTGAGGATAATCTGCTGCTCCTGCCGAGGAAACAACACGTTTACACTGTACACCGGAGGAGGGAGGGGGAGCTGTCCACGTCTGGGTGGACGCGTCACCCCCCCGAGAAAGTACCACGAGACGCACCTGGCTGACCCGCTCCTCGCCTGCAGAGAAGGAAACCACCACAAGATCTGAAATACTGATCTTCGCAGAGAGGAACTTGTTTCTGAGCGTTGATGGTCGTTTCCAATGAGAAGGATGGGTTGTGGTTGTGTGTGTGTGTGTGTGTGTGTGTGTGTGTGTGTGTGTGTGTGTGTGTGTGTGTGTGTGTGTGTGTGTGTGTGTGTGTGTGTGTGTGTGTGTGTGTGTGTGTGTGTGTGTGTGTGTGAGGTTTTGTTCCCTCTGCATAATGACTCCAGCGCTCGATCGAGCTCCAATCAGAAGGCCTCTGGACGTTAAGTCTTTGGTTCATCAAGTCACCGTGTTTTTTTGTTTTCGTTTCTTCAAGTCAAGTAGAAGCGTACAGCGGAGCAGCGAGGTGGAGCTGTAGCCTGGGTTCAGGGGCGGGGACGAGGGGGGGGGGACACAGGGGGGTTTTACGCAGAGGGACGACAGTACATCGGTGGGAAAGTTTGCCCTTTTGTTAAGAGGAGAAGACAGAAGAGGAAAATGTTGACTTTCAAACTCGTCTTGCACAAACGGCACAAGAGAGAAAACACGTTTCTATTCGCCTGATTTGGTCATTCGTGAAAAGTAAAAGCTGAAAAAGGGAGAAGGGAACAGAAACAAAAGAAGCGGAGTAACATTTCAATTCATTGCACGACGTAATACTGACGTAACTGTGATAAACCTTTTAGTGCTTATGGAGCCAATACGTGACTGATGGACTAAAAGGAGGAAAGGTCATCAGTCATAAAAAAAAAAATACAAGCACACGTCCAGGTATCAATTCAGCAAAGATCATTCAGCTATAATGCCAATAAATAATAGTTAATAATGATGACTAATATATTTAAAAATCAATCCCATGTGATGGAGGTCACCAAACATGTCAAAAATCTGTCAACAATACAATGTGGTACACGCGTTGGGAATAGATCCACACAGGAGCAGGCGGAGGGACTGGTTCAGGGAGGTGATATGTACGATGGACTGAATGAAATGTTTGTCCTGATCACGTGGCGAAGGTTCGATTCCGCATCGTCCATCAAACAACCAGGGCCGAGGCCACACTGGCTTCAATTTCATCCTTTGTCAGAACGATGCTGACGCGTCACTGAGAATCAAATTGTGCTCCGACAGCATAGTCGGGAAAAAAACCTGCAGAGTAAGACGGCTTAAATTACACAATGTTAGCGATCCGACTGAAAAACAAATGTGTGTTTAAAGTGTCATGATTTGGTTTTTACAGCACACGACCTCTACTACTCTGCAGCTTTAAAGGAGACGTACGATGCCTTTTCAGGTTTTCCTTCCTCTAGTCTGTTAAACATTTATTTGTGTGAATGTTCTGCAAAGTTAAAAAGTCTGCGGCCAAAGGGAGCATCTCCACAGACGCTCCTGCAGAACCGTGTCCAACAGTCCTGCTGAAGATTCTACGTGATTCTGTCACATGACGTCAAGATGCCCGATATTTGCATGATGCACGGGACGAGACGACGACATTAGGGCGTGTCGACCTTTTCAAACAGTGACACACATTAAAATGATGAATCTGAGCATAATGTGTCTCCTTTAAATCTGCTCGCCTCAGGAACACTGAACACCACTTTGCTCTTTGTCTAAAACCTGGACCACACTGAGAAAAGCCGCTTCTGGCTCCAACTCCCAATTCAAACGTTTGTTTTACGCCTGCACTTCACCAAAGTCGGGGATGGGGGAGGGTGGGGGGCATGGATGCATGAAAAATACATGAACAGAGAGAGGTACTGATCAGTGGTAAAAACACTTCTGCACTCGCAACCACAGACTCTTCTCCAGAGACCATTATCTTCAAAGGTCTTCACGTCGTCACTTCCCTTGAATTACACAGAATTCATACCATGAACCTTTTGCTCTTTATAGAGGGACAGGGTGTGTACTTGATAGAAAAATAATGTTCTCCTGTACACACGTCATTGAAAAAGGTATCACAAAAATAGTTTGAAGTCAGATGAGGTATGCAAAGTATGAAACACCTCTTGTGCGCACACTTTAGGCTCAGACACACTTCCAGCGCATCTTGAAAAATGGTTTCACCACCAAAGACCTTTGTTCTACATGATGAGTAGCAATGGAGCAAGACGCCGCGATCGAACACACTCCGGTTATTTGTCTCCGAGCTGATTCTTGTACCGAATGAAACAACAAGACACTGACCAAAAAAAATAAAATCAAAGTTTTTCCAATTGCACTGGACCGAGTGCCGAACAACTTGTTCCGGAATAAAAACCTGGTGCCTTCCTGCGCTGGTCCACAGCTTCCAAACACCACGACACACTCACACAGGTGACCTTTATTCTGACAGAGCGTTTTGGTAAAGTGAGGCCTGTTGGACGGCAGATGAATCCCATCCAGTTGTGCTGTGACGTCTCTGTTGCTCAGCATCCACAGGGACTCTAGTCGACACCGAGGGCAAATCTGAAGAGTGGGTAATACTGTAAGATCCTGCAAGACGTACTTTCTGTGCACGCTCGCAAACACACTCACACACACACAAATTAGGTCCATTTCCTGTCAGCCACTGCAGCTGGTGCTGCCTCCTCCAGGCTCGAGTTCATACGGAGTCCAGAGGAGGCGCCTGGCTTCATGACAGGGTGCAGTCGTAGGCTCCCTCCTCGTCCCCCTGCTCCTCTGTCTGTTCTGGGGGACAGTCCTCTGAGGGGGGGCGAGGAAAACCTCCCGCAGGTTCGAGGGAGGGCAGCGACAGGCCCAGCGGAGCCGCCGCTCCTCTGCTGTCCTCGGGCCGGGGCGCGGCAGCACCTCCCAGACCTTCAGAGCCTCCCAGTTTGGAGCTCTGGCTGGTTGGCTGGAAAGCTTCAGGCAAAACCTGCTCCGACACCGAGTCCATCAACTGCTGCAGCTGCGGCTGGATCAGGTTGAGAAATGGTTTGTATCCCAGGCTGGAGATGAGAAGAGAGTCGAGGGACAGAGAAAGCTTTAGCATGACAGTTCACATACATTCTTTTTGATATTAAAAAAATAGATCTGTAATAGCAACAAACTGACGATAGAAAGAGATAAAGACTCAAACTGGGAACAAACCCATCTGGACAGGTTATACCCCCGTGTTTTACCCACCAGTCAGTGGAGACCCATGTGTCCACAGCCAATAAGCCGCTCCGGACATTCTGCACAGTTTCTTGGGGAACCTCTGGGCTGTCCAGGAAGCTGATCACCTGCTTGATCACGTTTGCGTCCCGCAGGATCAAACCTATCACTACGCACCACTCCAGACAGCCGGCCTCCATGAACACATGGAGCAGGTACCTGAAGAGAGAGGAAACAGCTGTCGAGCTACAGGCCTTGGTTTCTTGTTGAATGAATTAAAAACACAAAATGAGACAGTGGACTGACCTGAGCTGCACCTGCGACTTGTGCGGGCCCTTGTTGGCCAGCTCCATGGAGATGTGCTCCAGCTCGGCCTGGCTCAGGCTCAGGGTGGACGAGTTCTCGTCGACCATCGTCCAATCACCGTCCACCACTGAGCTGGTTTCTGTGAGGTCTGTGGCCGAGCCGATGCTGTACTCCTCCACTAGAGGGATGAGCAGTGAAAGAAAGGGTTAAACAAAATAAAACCTGATGACATTTGCAAACATGAGTCTGTTTTTCTGTCGGGGATTACCTTTGTTGGTGAGCAGTGACAGGAAGGCGTCGTGTGTCTGTGGTGAGTGCTGGTTGGAGTGAGCCGACGAGGCCGTGTCCATGTCTTTGGCCCCCTGCCCGAGCCCGTCCAGCCAGGTGTGGTTGGTGGGATCTGCCTGAAGGGGCGCTGTGTCCATGTCGCTGTTCAACAGGCTGTCGGCCGACTGCGACTTCAACAGCCTCGTGCTCAGCACTTAGAGCAACAACAAAAATCGGCATGACATATGAGCATTGAATCAAAGGTCTAACTTTTATGAATGCATGTAACAACTGTAGCATTTCTAATCTCTACTCAGTTAAGCTTTTAAAAACATTTAAAAAACAATAGCACTTGGTCATTTGTGTTTGTTTAGTTTCCCAGCAAGCTCCTCTATTATCTGGATCCTGTCACTCACCTGTGCGACACTGTCCGTTCTTCAGGGGCGAGCTGAGGCTTCCCACAGGAATAACAGGAAACGGCCAGAGAAAATCCTTATGGAGCCTTTTCAACGCCGAAACAAAATCATCTACGTGAGCCACGCGGTTCCGTTCGCGGCACAGCCAGCCAATGAGCTCGAAGCCCAGCTGTGCCGAGAAGCACCCCAGGTCGCGGAGGCGCACCTGCTCCAGGAGGTGACGGGCGTGGCGCCACAGCATCATATCAATATACATGTTCTCTGGACACTCCACATCCCGGCTGTCAGGAACCAAAGCAGGGAGACGGACAATAAGAGAAACCGTGAGCAAAACTGAATACTCAATCAATCAAAATCTCCAAAATGTGTGTGTGTGTGCGTTTGTCTCTACCCTTTAACCGAGGGTCCAGTGGGCATACTGAAGGTCTTCTGCAGGTTGAACTTTCCTGGGGTGATGCAGTCTGCCGACTGAGACAAACTAATGCTGCGATTTCTAAAGATCTCAGTTGAGCTGGGTTCCTACCACAAAGACACACATCATTATGTTCACTTGTATCCATAATAATATGAATTTATTATAGTTCACAGTGAAATGTTTGTAGATCTAACAAAAAGTCGACAGTTGAGCCGTTTCCAGGAGTCTGGTTTGTTGTTTGATGTCCGAACTCTTCCTGTGCCATTTCTGGTGTTTTGATGTGAGCATTATTGATCAATATATTAGTACCGGCATCACAGCAGGAAGCTTTATGTCATCTAGGCATTGATTTTGTACCATATTTCAAGACATTACTTATTTCTAATTAGATTTTGCCTTCCAGACACACTAAGCCACTGATGACTAAGTTCAAACAAATATCAATGTTTCTAGCCTTTCAGTGTGGATCAATGAAAACATCTGTGAATATGATTTTCATTTATTCTTTTTGCCTGGATGTGGCCCAAGTATAAACTGCACAAATTATCTAGTTTTGAGATGATTTGAACTTGCTCACCTGAGTGGTGGGTGTTGGGGGCGGAGTCTCCATCTCCCCTGAGCCAATGGCTTTGAGGAATCGGATCATGTGCCGACACAGGTCCCACTTGCCCTTTTCCAACGCCGTGTTGAAGAGTAGGGTGGCGTGCTGCCTGCTCACTGCTGGAACCTCCATGTTCTTAATAGGGAGGGAACAGTAGAAAAGACAGTGAGCAACAAATGTTTTTCATGACACACTAAATAACTCCAGTCAGGGGATTTTGTTTTCTGTCTAAACCTGTTAAATAGTCTCAGAGTTATGTAGTGAAAAGCACATCCCCAGTAACTACCTGCAGTATAATCAGATACGAGGCTGCTGTGTCCAGGTCTTGAGCTATGAGGCACTCCTCGAACAGATCTTTGGGGTTTCCCACAGCGGCAAACAGGTAGTTCCACAACGCGTACTCCGTCTTCCTGGCGCAGTGGACGATGGTCTGAAGGAAGAGCGGGAACTCTGTGATGAACTTGGCCACGGTGGGCAGCAGAGGGTCTGGGATGGGCTCCCGTGATGTCGCCTCTTCTTCCAGGACCACATGCACCATCAGCTCCATGACATGGGGGAAGTAGGGGAGGGAGGCACATGACTGAGCCAGCATCAAAGCCTGTGGGTGAAGAAACGTTAAGGAAAGGAAAGAATGGAGTAATTGTTTGATTGTGTTGATTTTTCTCCAGCAGTCCTTTAATAGGCTGAAAGATGAAAAGAGAGGTGGGGTCCACGTACGTGTTCACCCAGGTTTCGAACCAGCAGCTGCCTGAGGATGTGGTGGAGGTAGATCTGGGAGGTCCTCTCTACTGTGCAGTAGGGAAAGAGCGCCTCCAGTGGCTCTGCTGATCCCTGCAGCCCATCGTAAAGCACAGTCTCATTGGTTGCCCCAAGTACCAGGGCGTCCTCAAACAGTACAGCCAGGGGATAGATGTTGATGTGGAATGGCAGCATGATGCGTCTGGAGAGGAAGGAGTGGGGCTTGCGGTGGTCCCGGGGGAACAGGGGCAACCAGACTTTCATGCCTGCCTCGCCGCATGACAGCCACAGGGCGTCCAGCAGGTAGCGCTTTTTCCTGTTGGAGCGACAGGTGGTCCACACGTTCTCCACACACTGGGCCAACACCACAGGAGGACAAAATGGTAGCTAGAGACGAAAAAATTAAATAAGTTACAGGGAATCCTTTACAAATATGTAAAAACTAAATATTACCATTCAACAGTGTTTCCACTCACCAGCTTCTTGTTATTAGCAGGGGTCTCCTTGTCTCGTACCTGTGGACCTGAGCGGTCCCTCTGTAGCATGATCAACTGGCCAGCCAGATTCAACATGATGCTTTCTGCCATGCAGGCCTGAAATACACACGCACACATATAAAATCATGAATAGACATGCAACTATAGATATTTCATGTTTGTGTATTTGTGTAAATGGTCTTGTGTTACCTGCTGCGGGGCTTTCAAAGTAATCCCAGTCTCTGTACGCACGGATGTGAGTGTGACGGAGACTACGAGGGCCGGGTGAGGGATGTAGCGAGACATGGACACCTCCTGCAGCAGCTCCACGCTGGCTGACGGGTTTGGACTGGAGCGACATGCACAAATACACACAGTGAGTCACAATTCATGACATCAAGTTAAAAACACATACTGCATGTGAAGAACAACAGGATGAAGAGTATTTTAACAATAAGGTGCTTGAAAAAGATTGAGAGAACCTTTTAAGGAGGCAAAAGAATTTGACTGCTGAGGAGAATCTAATTTTCTTTCTGGTAAAGGTATAAAACACTGAACTACTTCATTGAGGTTGGTTTCTAGATTACATTCAGCTTTTAAATTAAACTTGAATTTAGACAGTGATCTTTCTGACACTGGCGAGACACTGTTGTAGTACAAACTATGTCAGACATAAAGCTGAGGCCTAGCTCTGTCATGTGATAGGTTTTAGGTCAACAGCTTTAACTAAAAGCCTCTTTTCCCAAGGGAACAGCACCGATATCTAAAACTATTATGACTACTGGTGCCAGGGAATTCCCTCGTGCTAGAGTGTGTGAAATGAAGAAAACTGTGCTGAATGTGCAGAAAGATCCAGTTTCGAAAAGACACAATCAGCTCTAAACAGTAATAACATTTGTTTCGAGAACACAAAGCTTGACCAGTAGTGTAGATTAACATGAATATACAGGTTGTAGAAGCCAAAGGCAAAATCTGTCAGAATACAAACAAATGATATTTTTCTCTGGGAAAGATGCATGTCAGATATGTAATACTGAATCTTTTCTGTAAGTGGAAGCGTAACATGAGCCCACCCGTCATTCCTCCTCTCAATGCTATAGAGGCAGATGGAGCAGTCGGCTCGGAACAAGATGACCATGTCTCTGAAGACGTTGAGCAGCAGCGTGTCTGAGTGCAGCTTAGTGACCGAGGCGAAGGCGTTGTCCAGGTTGGATGAGCGTTGGTAGAGCCTCAACTAGTGTCCAGAGAGGAAACAGAGAAAGACGTCATGACGTGACCAACAGAAACTAAATCATCATCTATATTATGAAGTAGAGGGATGTGTGAGGATGATGTGAGCGGGGCTTCAGCCTCACCTGCTCTTGGTGGTCTATATGATTGTAGCAGGCCACCACCACAAAGTCTTTCCACCAAGCAAGACCTCCCGTCACCGTCATGTTCTGCTCCTACAGAGAAATACAAACACACATTAACATTATTGACAAAAAACTAACCTGGAAATATTTAGAAATCTTAACCATTACAAGTGAATACATCTTAATAATATTTTGACAGACAAAAATCTAGCTGTGCAACATGTATAACAGTGTTATATCTGGGAGAATTTAAAAAAAAGGTAAGAGGTGATAATTGCTGACCTGTTCAGTCCAGACAAAATAAAATTACAATTGTTTCAGAGTTAACACTTTCCAGGCACGAGTCAATCATTTGTTTTAACACTGATTAACATCCAGAGAGGGTTAAATGTAGATTTTTGTCCTCCAGGGGACGGCGTTACTTACCTGAGTGATATTTCCAAACAGCTTCCATTTCCTTGTGAATAAGGAGTAGTGTGCAAAACCCCGCCTCCCTGCTACAGCCATGCACTGGCCTGCTGTGTCTATGGCTGCAAACTGTACACAAAGAAAGAGTACAATATTGTATGTTTAGCCATAAATCATATAAAATGGGCGTTATACACTCATGCCAGCATCTGATACCCCATGAAAAAGATTCTTCTTGTTGTTTTAACCTGTTTGTGATACCAGATGTCTACATGTTCCACATATAACGTCAAATTCAATGCCAGAGAGTAAAGAGGTTCAGCACTCATGGGAAAAAATTCCAATGACGATTTAACACACGTTGTATGTGACTCACCCTTATCGGCCAGTTGCTCTCTAGGTATGTGCTGTGGATCTTGAGGAAAGCAAAAGGAAAGGAGAATTAGAAAAAAAATATGAAATGCATCTATTTTGATCATGTATTAATTCATTCTGTGCACCTGAATCCTGAGAAATAAGTCAAGAATCTTGCCATTGTTTTTCAAAATAAAATCCCGCCTATCGAGACGCAAAGTCTGTGCATCCTCACCTGGACCACGTGCCAGTGCTTGTGTCCCAGTAAAGTGCTGAGTCCCTGAGAGAGAGAGGATTCGGGTTTGGGGGCGGGGTGCATTGGGCTGCCATCGCACGGGTGCACGTGTGTGTGCGCGTCAGAGGTGCCCTGGACCTGCGAGGGGTCACCGCAGGTCAGGTAGAGGCGGTCTTCACCATGGAGTAACACCTGCTCCTGGTTACTCTGCACGGTGGAGAGAGCAGCACACACAGCATGAATTGTTAATGTTGACGTGCATTTTGTATGTTTGGACAAAAGGTTTATCATTTGTGTCTCTTCTCACTGTGCAGGGGTTGACTGTGAGGGCACTCTTGATAAATTGGAACTGCAGTATGCCGGCCTGCTGGGAGGACTGAGGAGGTTCCACCATCTCCATCTCCACCTCCACCTCTTCCTGAGGTTCTTCCTGCCGTTTCCTCTCTTGTTTGATAGGCAGCACCCACAGGTGGTAGCCCTCTGCTCCCCAGCACTGTGATCGGCAAAATACATTTTACATTTAACTGGTAATCTCTTTCTTCCTGCTATGAGAAAAAATATCTTTTTAATATGCAACAGATAAACCATGCAATGAAGAAAAACTCATTATTCTAATTTGAGCACATGGAATTGCTTCTGTTCCACTTCAATGAACTGCAATTTGCTTTTAAATAACAGGGGTGGTGAGTGAGTTTCAGCCAGAAAACATAGTCACAACTGAAACAAGCTGTGGTTTGACTTTCTTTTATAGTCGTGTTTTATGATTCTTTCAATTACTTGATCTTCGTGGCCTTAAGTCTTTTTAATATTTAGTACTCAAGAGTTTTATTTATTTTTAAAAGTTTGTTGTTGGGACAGTACTAGAACTCCACTAACCATAGAGCAGATTTTAATGGGGTCCTTCTTAGTACCATCAGAACGATACCTGAGGGGAGGAGGAAAAATATATTAGAAATTCCACAATTACAACAAAATGGTTCATATGAAATGTCATTAACAGTTGTGTACGGATGTGTGTGTCCACCCACGCAAAGTCCTCTCCCAGAGTGCAGATGAGGTGAGCTCCAAAGACGCTCCACAGCGATAGGCCACCGCACTCCCACGTAACCATGACTACACTGTAGTCAGGTGACCAGCAGATGAGTTTGACTGGGCCCGTCTTGTTGTAGATGTCTGAAGAGGCAACGACATTAGAGTAAAGTTCAGAACACTGGAGCTTTTGTTGACTTCTTAGAAATTCAATTTTTTTCAAATGACGTCACTGAGTCATTACACTCTAGACTATAAGACTGTAAGAATTTATTTGAATTTCTCACACACATTTCAGTTTGTGACCAAGAATATTTTTCTATGTTGTCTTTTTGTTTAATCTGCTGAGCTCATTAATGTTTTGCTCTTTGTTTTCAAATGTCCCCAGAGGCTTTCTGGTAACAACAAAAACCACAACAAAGCAAACCAAACATGAACAATGATTTATTAACTCAAGCAATAGCTGAGCAAAGCCTTTTGAAATGCAGTTGTTCCTTCTTCCTCTTGCACAATAGCCACAAAAAAGGTTTTTCCACAGCTTGAAATTGAAATTTATAACTAGCACCACTGCCTTTACTTTAAAATCATTTTAGTCCCTAATAAGACTTTTTTTTTAAAGAAAACTTTATAAAATGCCCCTATAAATATAAAACTCAACAAAATTAGAAACAGGCTGATTCAGTGGTGGTTCTACATGGAAGTTCAACCACTAGATGGAGCTGTGGCTTTAGATCCCATCTGAGAAGTCTGACTGAAACAGATGTGATCTGTGAGGAAACATAGACGTGTATACCCAAGAGGGAGAAAGCTGAAGGAATGCGAGTTATCTCAGAGAGGACTGTGTGTAGGGGTAAGACAGACAGAGAGACAGATAAAGAGAGGAGGGAGACTAGAGGAGATACGTATGGATGGTACCTGGGTAGTGTTTTGGCGTGAGCTCCAGTTTGTGGGAGAGCTGCATGGACCCTGTTGCAGTGTCGATCATGTACACCAGCACGGAGCCACTGAAACGAGAGCAACCGCAGTTAAACAGACATCATTTTAAGATTTAACGATCAGCGGTGCGACAGGGCCGGTGACCTCTGGCTGTAATTTGGAGTAAATACCTTCAAGCTACATTTCTCTGCTTTGAACAACTTCCAGCGTGTCTGTGCACTCGACTGCACACTCATTTGGACACACACGCATGCATGCACATACCTCTAAACCAACAACGCCAAGGTCAAAGTATTTCTACTGTGTGTCATAGCAAACACTTTATCACAGAGGCTTAAAATGTGGTTCTTCAGCCGCTGCCAACTGATGTGGACGTTAATTCAGCAGTAAAAATCACACCAATGTACATTTAAGTAACCAGCCCTTTAATTTGGATGTGTATTTAACTTGACCATACTGAGCTGTGTTTTCTCCCTGTACTGCGAGACCTTCATTTTTCTCTAAAGCAGTTTTCCGACATGAACTCCAGGTCAGATGCATTCACAACAATGGGAATGTGTGCAGAACATTCAGGCGAGAGAGGTGGAGTCTGGGTGGTGCCTGCAGGAGGCAGGATATGACACATAACTTCCGCTGCAGAGAGCACAGTGGTTTTGTTTATATCACATCGACACTGGCATCGGTCATTATCTCCCAAAAGCTGTCATCTTTCCAAGTTGACATCTTCGTCTTCTACGTGCATGGCATCTCTTTTTCATCCTCAGATAATGGATTCTTCGCAGCCAACAAGTGTTAAAAACGTCATCAACACACCCACTTTTCCTGCTGTGTTCTTACACTGACTTTTACAAGGGGGCTGGAAAGAAAGGTAACTGCAGGACAATAATCACATGTTAAGGTACAAGACGCAAACAAAACCGAAGAAAAAGTTGAAGAGGAAGAGATTGGAGCAGTGAGGAAGAGAAATTCCTGCCAAGCTGGCAGATTGTACGATCCATGAGGAGTTTCTGACAAGCACACGAGGCAGCCTCTGCAAACACAAGCTGACAGATCGTCACAGCGGACACACACCACACGGACAACAATCGCTCTCTGTAACACACATACGCAAACAAACGCACCCACGTTTACTTCTCGACACTGTTTTTTGCGCAGACACAATGAGAAAATGGGACAGACGCATACCTGGCGCAGCCAAAGGCCATCAGTCTGTACTTGTTGTTGACAGCCACACAGGTGCCATCAGTGACATCTGCCGCCCAGACGCCCTGCAGCTGCTGGAGACACACACACGAATACAAAATCATTAACAATTACATAAAACTTTTTGTCTGTATGATGTCAGTGACTTAACTGCTATCTCCTTAAAAACACTTTATATATCTTGATGGTGACGTCAACACTTACTTTCCAATTTCAAGTATCTAATTTCATGCCAGTTTTCAGAAAAATAAACAGATACAGACATCCCTGCTTTAATAAAGCCAGATAAAGAAATAGCTCCAGGTCCTGAACTGAATCCTACGCATCACCAGTTTGGACTTTTGTCCTCCATAAATGGTTCTGTGTATCGATCATCTTCAGGAAAACTAAGGTTACTGTTGCTGCTTTCATTATTAAATCAAACTTTACTGAAACCAGAGAGGGCTCAACGACAACTCTCAAAAAGAACACAGTGCGTCCAGTTGACCTCCATTGATCGTTTTTACATCTGTTTTTACATTTTATTTCCACACAAAAATACCTTGGAGCATGGCGAGGTAACAGATTCCATCAGCTACACGAAAGCCAAACAGAAATTTCAATTGATTTGCAGGAACAAAAGGATAATATCACAAAACAGACATGTTATTCTATCAGGGATTTTCCTGATTAAAATACATCTGAGTTGACTCCTCTGTGTCATATGCTAATTTGCATAGTGAAAACATTAGTTGTACCAAATGCAGGCTATCTGTGAGTTTAAAGATAAAAAAGAGACTTAATAGTTTTTAAAGACTAAAAGTATTACACACTTTGATAATTTGTCATATGTATATTTTAACATAAACTGCGAGTGTACGTGTGTGTGTGTGTCTGTGAGAGTCCTTACGTCTGCGGTGATGGTGTTGTTAAGCGGTGTGATGAAACCCAGGCGCCCATCGCTCAGAACCACGGCGTACCCGTCCAGGGTCACACAATACTCCATGCAACGGATATACACTCCCTCCAGGTCCAGAGAGGGACCACCTACACACAAACACACACACACATGATTTCAGACCGCATTACATTGACCTAAATATATATTTCTGACGACACTTAAACCTTAACAATAACTACTACAAGCCTAAACCTGACAGATAATGCTAAGCCTAACCTTAAAACAATTCCCCATAATGTGACTGTGTAGATATACAGTAGATTTAGGTCCCTCACAACATGAGAAACACCCCACACACAAACATAATAAGACAAAGACACTGAATCAGGAGCTGCAGCTAATGATGGAAAGTTAAATCAGGAAAGATCATTTATTTCTCAACAATATCAAGTGATCTGTAGCTTCTTTTTACACTTTCATTGACAATCAGATCTGCTGTGTGTGGTTAGCTTCATGCACAGGTCTTCTCTAACCTCGAGCAGACTGCAGGTCTAGCGAGAAAGGGATCGTAGTGAGGCAGATGGCCTTGCGTCCGTTACTGCCCAGCCCGTCCCAGTGCAGCACATGGAGGTAGCCGTCTGCTGTGCACACCAGCAAGTCCTCCTGGAGGGACTGCAGACTGGTGGGAGGAAGAAAAAAAATAAACTGAAATTAGCATTTTGATTGAAAAAATTGAATAGGTAGTAAAAGACAGGGGCAGTTTGTGGGAAGGGCGGGAACAAGATAAACACCAGAGTGTTAGAAAACAGTGGGCTAGTCTTCATCCAGCTGTGCCCTCTGAGTGAAGCCTGAAAGTTTTACTGGTCAGCTGCGACGAGGCCACATAGCTGCCAGTGCCAAGGCTCACTGTCCTCTAACACATGAGGGAACAAACAGCGCGTGTGTGTGTGTGCGCATAGCGCTTCATTGTCCCCGGCCTGAGACTGAGGATGACACAATGGGACAAGCGAGGGATGAAAAGCAAGGGTGAGAAAGGAGAGAGAATAAAGGGAGACAAAAGATGTGAAGAACAGTGGACTTTCACTGTGGAGGAGGCAATGACTTTTATGGCAGTTTCACAGCAGGAGACGCCCGCTCATCTCCTGCAAAAATCAAGCTGTGCCTGTGAAATGCAGACAGCGCGCTCTCGTTCGGATGATTACCCTGTAATCTAGTGCAGACTGCGGAGGAGATGTGACAGATGAACACAGAGGCAGGAGTGACGCCGATAATAAGAAACGCAAGATAAATAAAAAATATGGGAAAAAAAGAAAATTGAGCAGAAAATTGGCGGAGTGACAGCTCTCGTCACTCGGCGAACAAAAGGCGTCAAGTTAAAGGGAGTGGGGGTGACAGGAGGGAAGGTGAAGAACGAGAAGAAAGAAACTATGAAAGAACTGAAATTAGCAAAGACTGAAATCACGAAGGAGAAAATAAGGAGGTATAGCAGACACCGGTTTTCAAGTCAAAAGTTATTATTTTCTCTTCTCACCAATTATATTATAATTTGTGGACTTTAAGACCACCACAGGCTTCAATGGTAAAAAGGAAAACGGAATCTCCTGTTTGTTTTTGCACAATGGCAATTATATTTATTATTGGCTTGTATGAAAATTGAATGATTTGCGTAGAAGATGTTGTGTCCTAACAGGGTGTTGTTGACAGCTAGAGGAACTGAAGTGCAACGCGTCATAATTAATTGGAAAAAGAGAGGAAACATCGTTTATGGTTCTTTTTTTAAGCCTTTACAGAGAATGTGTAGGAAAGAAAACAGCCTGTTAACATTTTATGGAGCTGGCTTTGGAAATGACAAAATAGAAACCCCTCATTTTGAGTAACAACCAAGTGTAGTCAGGTTATGTCACAGCTAAATTATATTTCATGAGATTGACAGCTCATGAGTCTCATTACGGACAAAATTTGCTCTAACTTCCGATGTGAATCACTGACGCTTCCATGCAACACTGGGGATGAATGTGTCATTCTTTCCTTTCTTCAATGACTAAACCCTTCCACCCCCGCATCTGTCCATCACTCTTCCCTCTCAGCGACTCTCCGTTTCTGCAGATTCATGCATATTTCTCTGCAGGCCTCTGTGTTTACAACTAACACAGAGTGAATGAGGGTGGATTCTCAGTGCACCTCGGCCATTTCTCACTGACGATGCCGAATTTCCATGAGAGGAAGGAGAGAATTTTTGTTTTTAGGCCACAACTCTGAGCCAAATGCTCTTAGCAGATACAGAGCGTGGGTAACGTTTAGCAGCTACAACAATGGTGGAATTTCTTTAAATGGCCACTGGGGAACGGTGTGAGGTAAAACAACATATATGCAGTTCAGATCCTGTAGTCAGTGCAGTAAATTAAAGCTACTGAAAGGAAGCTGGAATAACATGTTACATTTTGTTTTGACTTGTTTAGTTAATCGAGCCGTTAGCGGAAGGCTTCTGATATAAGATTTGAAAATGTGTTTACAGGAGGGGAGGATAAAAAAAAACATTGTTTACAGGAAGCTCTTACATTAGATTCACAGTGATATTGTAAACTGCATATTAAATATACTGCGTAATGTATCTTTTAGTGGTTTCAGTTTGTGTGCATACATCCATGAACTTAAGTCGGGAGTGTTTCAACGGACTTTAGGGGCCCTGCATCATTGCCTGCTTTGCCTACCCTGGGGGTCAATAGGGTTTATATGTAGTAAAAAACAGGCAGACACAACAGAATGAGAGAGACAAAGGACAATAAGAAAGTACCCACCTGGTGATGGGGGCCTCCAGATCCACAGGCTTCTTCATCTCTAAAGACAGGGCAGGGGCACATTGCTCTTCCTTATAACCTGGGGTCACTTTCACACGAGGACTTCCCCTGTGAAAACACATTAATACAAATCGATTTGTAGTCATTTGTAGTCATGCGTGCCGAAAAGCCAAAATGCAAATCATTTTCAACTTGGAAAAAAACAGTTTACAGGCAGAGACTTGCCCCACCTCTGTGGGTATGTACTCCAGGAATGTGAAATGCACTAATCCTCACACAATACACACTCAAAGGCAAACACCACAAATACACACACAATGTGGATGCTTGAAAGATACAAACCAGAGGAACAGAAAGTTCAGGGAAGGAAAATAAGAAATGCAGAGACACAGTTTTTTCATCCACATACTTATGGCCATGTTGTGTATTTGTTGCATTAGCTGAAGCTACCATAGCTTCTCATATTTCACTACCTGCTTTCATCAATCATATAATCACTGCAAATAAAACATGAAGTCATGAGTAAACAAAACTATGTTACAGGATTTAGCTCTGGTATTCCACCTGGCACTGTTTTCCAGCTGCTCTAACGGACAGATGCCAGTTGATGAAATTTCACACGCTGAGTGTAATGAGGAATAAACTGCAGCGAGCAAGAAATACCCAAAGGGTAAAAAAGCTGTTAATTTAAATTAATTCTGCTTCTGTTTATAAATCAGCCATGTCGTTATAATGTGTCATAAGCAGTCACAAGGTAGCAGCAGCAACGTAGCAGGGGTCAAATTGTGATGTCTGCTGTTTCAACTGAAACTGTTTTTCAGTGGTTGTGTTTTGTAAATGCAAACACACAGTTGATACAGGTAAAATAAAATATTCATATAACACAATTAAGTTTCAGGGAGAAGTTGGTGGAGCGTCCCTGGAAAATCCAGCTTGGCCCCTTTCACTTGGCTCACCTTACATAAGCATGTGTGTCAGTTTGCATGTGTGCCGCACTCACTTTGGATAGACAGGCTCATAGAGGTACTTGTCATCCCCTCCACCCAGCACGTCGAACAGGAGGATGTACCCTTTGGCAGTCTGAAAACAGAGAGGAGGGACTCTCTCATTAAAAACACATATATAATTACACTCCTTTATTATCAGGGAGGTGGAAATAGAAGACACTGAGAAGCAGACTGAGAGACAAACAAAAAAAGCAATTGGGATGAGAATAATAATTTAAAAGTAAAATTGAATTTCATCACAAACTTGCACAGTCATTCAGTGGCTTTTCATGCAGCCAAGGAGAGAAACAATGCAGAGGCTGGAGGGAAGAAAAGTAAATCAGTAAATAAAATCTTCATCTAACGTTACCATCTTAGACGAGAAAGGGAAACAGACCTAGTCCTTGTGTCCACATTCAGACCAAAAATAGCACAGTGTTGTGTTGGCGTTGTACAGTAAGCTACCTGCAACGTGTACTTGTACACATGTGAGGGCCAACACAGGCTCAGATGCAGATGTAGATCTAAACTGCTGTTAGTGCTCATTTGTCTGATGAAAGGTGTAGGGAGGTTTGACTGAAGCTGCAGCTCTGACGTTGTAGTCACTGTTGTCTGTAACTCGATCATAACGGCTGGGCCCAGATTCTGCTGCATCGTATCAATGACACAGTGCGTCCTTGTTAAAAAAATAATAAATAAATCCTTTAATTAAATGTAAATGTGCCTTCGAAAAGTCATGCTAAGGTTGTTTTCAAAATATTTAATGAACTACTTCCACAAGTTCACTGCTCAGGAATTTTGAAAACTCAATCTAAATTGGCTAAAAACTGCATTAAAAATGTCTAATTAGCCTATTTTTACATAATGCACCAAGTTGCTGACACATGCAGGTCTAAACTGCTGCTTTCGCTGATAATGATGCCCGAGAAACTAAATTTGTCAGCATTTAAAAACAGCACACACACAAATCATTCTGTGGAGAGGTCACCCTATCTTCGATGTAAAAATAATAGTAAAGTAGAATGCAAGTACAATACTGCAAATTAATTTTTTTCCACAACTGCATTGCGCACGCGCACACGCACACACACACACACACACACACACAGTTGTCAGGGAAACTGCTGAAATTGAGCCCATAGACTGAAACATGACACGAAACCTGATCTACACTCGGCTGTCAGAAATAATGTTCCACGGTTCTGCAACGGCTGTGCACAAAAAGGCTTTCTTCATGCAACTAAACCACCTTGAACCAGAGTGAGTTCGACACAAATCATAATTCTACTATTAACAACGTTTCATTCAGTTGCGCTTCACTGTACGCAGTTGTTTTGCTCATATTCTGTGGCAGTGCACTGAGGAAACCCTTGACTTTTTGAGTGTGACAGCACTGTTGGTAGCAGGCCAACACATCACCACAGCTATGAGAGAGCCCAAATCAGAGAGAGGGTAACGCCAGCAGCAACATGTAGCTCGACTAGAAAAGAACAATCACAGCCAGACACAGGACATGGAGCCACACTGAGGCCTGTTAAACTCATCAACAGCCTCAGAGCTCCCCGAAGCTGCTGATCCACACAAAGGCGAAAACCGCAAAACAACAACACTTTGACAAGCATGAAATCTACTTCAGAAAATGTCAATGAGTCAAAGGTTTGTTTCAGATCATTCTATTTCTTGAGATAAAATAAGAAATAAACACCAAGTCTACATAGGGATCATGTATTAGGGTAATTTGTGGAGTGATAATATTAATAATAACACAATAATAGAGTTAGCTGGTATTGTGAAGATGTGGCACTTTATTCCCAGTTTTGAAAACTATGTAAACAGCAGTGTTCAAATATTTGTTCAGGTAGCACAGTGAGGTCAGAGCCTCTATAAGTCAAACATCAGCCCCCTTGAGCCAGATGTGTTGAACTGGATTGTTAAAACAACGTCACGCTAGATGTAACATGTCTTACCTACTAAACACAATGAAGCGCGCATGCAGATAAAATCCACACATTCATTAGACCTTATTTACTTAAATCACAAAACACAATGTGACACGAGCTTCCTCCTTCGTCAAGCAAGATGGTTGCAGAGACCGGCACATGCATGGTCCAAGACAACCCTGGAAAAATTGGATTGGTAGTTTTCAAAAGTAAAATCGCAGCACACGGAAAAATGCAGTGTTGTGTTTGCTGTATGTGAAGTCACTGTTACACAGACTTCAATGAGAAAAGACATTGCGTTCCAGGGTTGCAGAGCTAAAATTAACCACTTCATCAATTTCATGTTATCACTAAATGAAGTTAAGATTATCACAGAAGGACCTAGTCTCATTACAATGACCTACTTAGCCATAATAGCATAATATGGTAATGAAGTCTGGCTATGAATGAAAGTGTGAATGAGAACAGTGAGTACCTCCACCATGGCTGCACAATCCTATATGTTTACTATTTCAATAACAGGAAATCTTTGTAATTTTAAACTGGGTCTGTTGGACAAACAAACTCTTATTAATTGTCATTAGAGAACCTAATCAAGTGCAAAAATATCCAACTGTGCAATATAACTGAGTTCATATACTCATCTGTCCTAATAAACTACATTTTATTCTATTAATTGCTTGTGTGTTTATATTATTTATTAGACGGTACTGTTGACTTGTCCGTATGTTACTTTCAATGACAATAAAGGCATTGAATTGAAAATACAGTCCATAGTTTTTCCATGGGGAAGGGGAAGCAGATATGAAACTTTAAAAACAACTGTGTATAGGCCAGCAGAAATTCAGCATCTGTGGAGTTAACCTATTAAAACACCAGGAAGGGACTGGAAAGAAAGGAAAGAAACTCCTCGTCGTAATCTGACAAGTCTTCAAAGCCGGGAGCCCCCATTGAATTGAACCCACATACTTAAAAAGACCAAAAAGGCTTCCTTCCCAGAGGAGGGGCCATGTGGGCTCAGAGAGGAAATGTGAGTGTGACTAAGACGCTCCTGTACTTCAAAAGAGTGTGAATTAGAGGAGGCAGGGAATCTCAGTATCAAAGATATGAGGGGGGGGGGGGGGACTATTTGGCAGCCTTTGACAAACTTCACCAGTGTCTCTCCTGTCTCTCATCTGCAGTTTCATCACAACACATACACGAAAGCTTTCGCACATGGTTTCATCTTTTCATTGAACGATGATTAGGTTTAATTCAACTAATCTTGTCAGATAAGTGTAAAAACGGTGGATGAAAGAGACGGGAGATAAAGGGAGAAGGCCACAATTGAGATGCATCCCATATCCCCGGGACACGTGGTGATCTTTGTTCCTTCACACATGCAGAGATAAAAGATGCAGGAAAAGGGAGGACCTTGGTCATTGTCAACTGGAGCCGCATAAACATGCAGGCACCATTACTGAAGGTAACGATTGTAAGGAAAGTTGCAAAAGTTTTCTCTGTATGTCCTCAGTGGCAACAAAGAGATGCAGTCTTTCATGAGTCTGCAAAATATGATGCACCTTCAAATACCAAGATCAGCACAGTTTGTACTGCAGATACAAGACAACAGTGTCAAAGAGGCTCCCTTTTACAGAACACAAAAACAAGAGAGAGAAAACAGCAGGAGATTGTCCCGGTCAGATGTGTTCACAACAACAGGAGAAAAAAAAGCAACAACAGCCTCTGTCCTTATCGCAAAATGCTCTGGAATCTCATTGTACTTCCCAGGTAACATCTTTACTGGCATGTTCTACTGTTTTTCATCCAGTTTTCTGTCCGTCTTGTGTTAGAAATGTATTCACAGAGAAATCTGAAAAATCGGACTATAGACCAAATGTATTTCCACATGGGTTTCACATTTCTGTCGATGTGTTTTATGATGTCCTGCGTTAAACTGGTTTCTCCTTATAACTCATGGCCACATTTATAGTTTATACTTAATAATTTGAATATGACAGGCACATAGAAGATGATACTTTAATTATAGGACTCAAGAAAAGGCTTAAGCCGTTGTCACATAACACTTCTTCCACTTGAGTTGGCACCTCAACACTATTTAAACCAACTATCACGACCTCATGCTGCAATTGACAGAGGGGAAGATCAAACAGCCGACTTCAGGCCGCTGTAAAACCCAAACAAATAGGAATGACTGGGAAAATGCAGACTGATAACAACTCTAGTTCAGGCTTGCAAGGAGAGTGAAAGTCTGAATGTTTTTGCAGGAGAAAGAGGCAAGTCAGCAGAAAACTATACATAGTGTAATAGTGTACTGGAGCCTCCCTCCTCCATGTTTGAACAAACTCCAGAGGTCAACACACGCCGGCTTGTGAATATCTGCAGTGGTTCCCTGAAGCTACTTGCACTTTGACAAAACATGCGATGAATTACACAATTCACAGATGTTAATGTTAAAAGGTTGTGGACAGACATTCCTAACTGAACCAATGTCACATGTTTTGATGAGGGAGAGTAGCTTCCAGCATGGACTACAAACAAGTCCAAACAGTTCACAAACATGCAACGGAAGAGCACAGATTTGTCAAGTGTGTCTGTAACATAAACTGCATATAAAGACGGATGATGCGTCTCCAATTCCTCACACTATCCAGAAATGAAGGCAATACGAACCCTGCAATCATGTGCACTTGGATTCAGAGTCTGCGCAGTAGTGATAGTGGGATGGCGCTGCAGTGCGGGACCAATCATTTCACACCCTTTATATAGCAACAAATAACTAAGTAAAACTAAACACAGCAAATTAAAAATCACTCGCTTACTTACATATGCCATTACTTATGAGTGATGTCTTATCTCACCTAAAAGGCAGTTTCATTTGAACGTTTAGTAGCTCAATCTTTTTCTTCCTTGTTGGGTTAACTGGTGTGCATCACTGGGAGCAGGACAATTTAAGTGCAAAGCCAGAATAAATTCTTTAATGGAATAATAGTGCAGACAAACAAAACTGAATAGCAGTGCATAAACTGGAATTGGTTTAGACATGAAACAGTAGGACAAAATATAAAGAAACTGTCTTGGTCACTGCAAAAAGTCTTTGGTGGTAAACACGTTCCTGAGTGAGAGTCTAAAAACAGAGAGGGAACATTTTGGCCTCGGACAGATCCCAAAACACACACAAGAAGAGTTCAAGACTAAAAAACATTTCCCCTGTTAGAGGGACTTCATCCTGTCTTGACTCCTGCCACACACATACGTCCAACCCTCCTGCTTGGTCAATTTCTTTTACCCTCTCTCTCGTACTCTCTCTCACTCACTCACTCACTCACTCACTCACACTCACACACACACAGCTAAAGATAGTCCTAGCCATGGTTTAGGAGGGTGATTACGTTAGCCTCAAGGTCTGCAGGGTGTGTGAGCAGCCAAACATCTGGGAAACAGCTGGCGAGGACTACTGCCTGCCTGGGCAACGCTGGTCTTTATTGTTCTGCAGTCCCCGACCTCTTAAAGTCGGCTCACCCTTTAATTAAACAACAATACTAATGAGGTTGAGAAAAGTTATAACTTGTTGGAGATGGAAAAAAGCAGCTGGTCAACACAACATAGTTTATGGGTATATAGTAATCTTGTACTTGTTATGTTGTCATAACGTTGTGTGAGGTTGGACAGAAAAACAACTCAGGTTCTTTGGGACATGCAAAACTTTCGAGGTAATAATGCACGAGTGAAACAGACCAAGTGGGAGTAATTGTGTGACGATTGGTCTGTTCCATAAATGTAGCAGCAACTTATACTAAATGTATACAGTCAGTCTACGGGTATATTTAAAGTCCGTTTCCCCATTCACATAGTGTTTACAATGCTTCTTGTCATCCCCCCCTGCATTAGGTTAGGTTATGTGTAATGTGGGATGTGCAGATCAATCCCCAAAATATTGATACGGGCTGTCAGTAGGATTGATAACAGAAACATAGATCCGTCACATCCTAAGCACATGAACACTGATTGATGCTGCAAGATTTGCATCTCTGCTGCTGGTGTGTGCACGTGCACAGTCATGACCTCCTTAGTTTGGGTAATGAATATTTGATAAGTTGTCTAATGTTTAAACATAAATGTGATTATGTAATTAAAGACTACTAGAAAGAGATTGCTTCATGCTTGCCAAATCATTAGGTGATTAAAATATGTTCAGAAGTTGTCTATTAATATGCATCCATTCTTTAAATCCTGACATGTTTGTCTCCTTTACATGATGCCACATTACCCACTTTTTGACAATAAAAAGGTATCATTATCACTTTTGATATTGATGATACTAGTATTATTTGGTAATTCAAATAATAATAATTTTTGGTATTGCCCACCCCTAGTAGCCAGGCATAGAAGAGAAAAGTGTGCTCTCAATTTGTGTTGCAGCTACAAAACTGCAGCACAAATTGAGAGTCTCTGGTGAAAGAAGCGCAGTTTCTAGTCAGTTTCTGCGACTGAGACTGAATCAAATGTCAGTGGTTCACATTTAAACATTTCCTGTGTGAAAGAAAGCCCAACTGGCAGAAAGAAAGAAATATAAAAAATAAAAAAAATGAACCCAAACAAAGTTTAGAAAAGTATAAAGCACCATACTAAACAAACATATCCTAAAGGGTAAACAAAATTTGATTGAATGAAATGATTAAATGTAGATTATCGTCCGGGACTAATGAATGCGAGAGCATGAAGGCTTCAGTACATTTAGAGCTGCTACACTCCTGACATTAGAAAGGGATTCCTGCTGCAGCTTCAGTTTGTGGTTGTCACAGTTGTCATTCCAGTCAATATTCATTTTTGCCACATAGATGAACAGTTTGAAAACATCTCACACATGCACACAAACAGAATAAAGCCACGACTCCACAACATCAAACCAAACGGCGGGGTGCTTGAGGTGCCCAGGAAGTGACTATGACCTGGTATGTTGGGTAACTCCTGCACCTGCTCTCTGTTGTGTTTGGCTGAGTGGGCCTGGGACCGAGCCTGACTTACTGCTTTCCAGACACATTCACAGCATTCCCTCATGTGTACTTTGGCATCAATACGAGAGGGAGGGGGATGAAAGGGAGCAGAGAGAGGAAAGGGGGCGAGAGACAGACACCTAGGGGCCCAGACGTTATCCTTTTAATATTTTTTTCTAATAAACAAGGTTATGTCTTGACTACTATTAATCAATCTTCCCTGTCTTCGTTGACAGGAACTGGAGTCAGAGCATTTAAAAGACACGATTACACAGCTGGGAAAATGATGTTACCCATGTGTCTGTCCCTTGTTTTCCAGCCTTTTTAATTTCAAGGGCATTATCTATACTTTTTAGAGCCTTTCTGACCAAGGCACAAACATATTTATGCAATTTTCTTCACAATACTTTAAAAAAAAGTTTTTTTGCACACACACAGGCCTGTATGTGTTGTAACCCCTTGAACACGACACAGTATGTTGGCCTCAAGGACAAGTGGTGTTGTTTTGGGACAAACATGTACTGCTGATTGACACAGACTTATAAACAGCATGTCATGTCAAGGACATGAGGGGCTGTCAACTGGGTTAAAGTTTTTGATGAAATATAAAATAATCATAAGTAAACGTAATGTGGGGCCCTGTTTATAATTTTTTTTGTATTTTAGTATAAACAGACAAATGGTTAATAATGGTAAATGGACTGTATTTATATACAGCTTTGACCACTCAAGGCTCTTAAGAGTACAAGTCCCTTTCACTCATTCACATACATATTTATACAACGCTTATTTCTGTCACACACTGTTCATACCATCAATTGGGGTTCAGTGTCTTGCCCAAGGACAGTTCGGAATGCGGACTGGAGGAGCCAAGGACTGAACCACCGTTTAGGTTCGTGGACAACCCTCTTTAACTCCTGAGACACAGCCACCCACAATAAAACTCTGACCCAGTACATTGTATAAATAGAAATAAGAGAAAAAATAATACGTTGTGTTCGTGGAGGAACTGCTACAAACTGCCAAACACAATTATTTGTATATTAATATTCTGGTGCCATAAAATGAGAAGACAGATTATCCCACTAATTAGACAGATGTGACTATTTGGTGAGGACAATGCAGCATTAGTTATGTTATTAATCATGGCTAATTTGTTATTGTCTGAAACATGTATGGATTGCAGAGTGTAATATAGCTGCGTTCCTTTTAAAAAAAAAATCCAGATGGTGTGGTCTTTCTGTGGAACTACTGTTAATGTAGTTTGGTTAAAATAAAACTTGTGTGCAGATATTAACTCAGAGCTCGGGAATCCCCACAACCCTCAAGTATATGGTTACAAGCAAACTAGATGATGATTGTGCAGAATCAATTCTCTGTGTGGTTTTGTTTTCGATGCCGTCTGCCTCTGTTCTGCATCTTGACGTTCATCCAATGTGTTGCTGATCACATGGTCTCTGGGAGCTGACAGAGTCTTCTGCTGACTCGGACACTTGCCTTGTGTGAGGTCACTGAACGAGACGCCTTCCTTCACGCTGACATCTCAGCTGCTGCAGTGCTCGGCCAACAATCATGAGTAATGAACAGAAAATGTCAGCGGTGGATGTACCTTGAAGTTCAGTTGTCCCGAATCAGGCAAAGGGTGGAGTGTGACGCTTAGCATTGTATTGCATCACTCCACATTCTTGTTATAAGTGCCTTTCTGTGTCAAAGTGCTCTTTCTGAGAGATTCATTATCACGTCAACGCTGTGCTGCTGTTGTCTTGGTTGAATCTGTGCTTCTATGACACTTTATTTCATAAAGCTTTCTGTTTATTTATGTGAAGATCCTGAGATAAACAGCCCTGATTCCAGTAGCCCTGCTCAGACTCATTACCTCAGTGTGTTTGACACAGCAGATGCAGCGTCCGTCTGCTCCTTCTCTGAACTCACATTATGTATCAGGACATTAGCTCAACACAGACAGGCCTCATTACCAGGGATTACACAAGATAAGAGTGATTTACATTCCAACCTGAAAACAATTAACATGCCATCCTGAAAATAAATAACAGCATCTCATAAATCCAGCCCTGGTGTACTCTGCTGCTTCCAGGGACACTCTGCTGCCCAAGGGCATTAGAATTTGCTTTCCCTCTAGCTGCTTTCAGACACGCACTGAAGACTGGACATTTTCCAGAAATTTTTCGTATGAAAACAGAGCAGGAAAATGTGCAGAAGATTTTACAGCGAGCGAGTGTATTGAGGATGTGTGTTCCAGACTTTCATAGGAGATAGATACAGTCATGAAACTGAACTGCAACAGACAAGAGGATGTGACTGTAGGTGTGACAGTGGAGGAGTGATCTGGCTAAACTAAAATCAAAAAGCTTGTGTGGGCTTACATACAGAAACATCCTGGCAACTCGAGAACATAGAAAATCTCATCTCCATGGAAATGAGCATGAATATTAAAAATCGCATCTCTTAACCTTTGTGGGCTGATACATTTGCATATTCGTTCGGTGGTGGGTTCATCTCCAGAGTTTGCCTGAGGCGAGGTTTACAGTATGAGGAGGGAAGATCCTGAGGGATGTTTTTCACGATTAATTTAAAAAGGGGGGGAAAAGGCTGTTTATCCCTCCCCTCATTGGGTTCCGTGTTAGGGTAAATTGTACCGATTCACAAAAGACAACTAAGGACTCTATAGATCCATTTAGATGGCTGTAAAAGCTCCCCCACAAGCCTGACTTGTTAAGAATGAGGTCAGGGTCAAAGGGCAAAGGTGATTGATGTCCACTTTATCACCAATTTGTACCCCCAAGACTTCATCTGGCTATTTTGATGGTGCATTAAATCAACTGAGCTGTAAACCACAGAGCTATAACAACCTGTTTGAGAGGGAACTACTGTTTCGCTTTGAGTTGATTGACTCACAGTCAGACAGAGAACTCTTATATCAGCAGAGGACAAAGTCAGAGAAAACTGTAGATAAGAAAGAAAGTGTAACTAAAGCATTTCACTATTATCTCAGAACGTGACGGGACAGTCTGTCCAGTTACTCACTGGTTTAACTACTACAAATTATCATTTGACGATTTCAGGACATTATACTGTTAGATCTAAGCGGTTGTAACTATAAGAGCAAACCCTCAACCTTCAGATGCTGCAGCATATTCTTATATCGCAACATTTTGAGATTAAATAGTTTTGTAAGTGGCCACTCTGGCAGCGTTAAACCTGGTGCTGCTTGTGACCTTTTGTCAGATGAACAACTTAAGTGATTGAGTTTCAAGTCAAAGCATGCCTAGCTCCAGGTAACACATTCCTTTTCTTACACACATTAAAGCTGGCCTTAATTCAAGAGTTCCTAACAGTCTACTGTCAGTCTACAGAGTGTTTATGAATAGTCTGATCATATGGCAAATAATTACAAGTGAGTTGCAATGGCAAAAAAAATAGGCTTTGATTTTTAGAAGTTAACTTATAATGTCATCAAGCCCTCAAGATAATTTGGTGTTTGGTTTTTGAGTATTTGCTGAGATATCATTACTTATCTATAGTGATGGTCAGGCACATGCAAAATAACAATGCACCTTGTTGATGGGCTTGCAAATGTATAGTAAGGGAGATAAGCCCAGTCCAAGTCACAGAACGTTAATTAGGATCATAAATGTCAGCTCCATATGATCACATCAGCAAGGCAAATTCCATTAAGATCTGTGACGGTGCGGCCCAAAAGTGTAATGATCTGACATGGAATGACCCAATACAGAACCAGCTACAATTCTCCATTATCTTTTCCTTACTTTCCATCATCTTTACAGTCATAACTTCTTGTCCCACCACTGCATATAAATTGATGTTTTAACGAGCTGTAGACAGCTCAGGGGCTGTTTCAGTTCCGCTCTCGCTGCCACGGGACTATCTTCCTTGTATCTTGAGCTGAGCATAACAGCAAAAAAAAAAAAATAGGACAAACTCCACTGTTTGGAGAAGTGCGCCGACACTTTTACTGTTTCTCTTTCTAGCATTTGTCATGCTCTACTTTTAAGCACCACAGTAACAAGGAAGCTGTCTGTGTCTGTTTTGTTTAACAGAAGGATCCTGATAAAATTCTACTGTCAGTGTTTGATTACGGAAGCATCTTTGAAAGTCTACATCCAGTGAATCAAAGTGGTAACAAGACAGTAAGTGGAGAGGTTACAGTTACAAGGAGTAGAAAGAAAACCAAGCAGGTAGAAGATGGGAGACAAGAAGTGAATAACAGGAGAGAGACACAAGATTGTTAGCTTGGTGTGTCGAAGCCATTAGATAAGAGCAACATCTGCGCCAAAAAGACTTGCCGTCCCATTTAAGGAGTCATTTACCATTAATATTACAATTACATGAAACATATTGATGCGGTTGGGGACTTCTTGTGTCTTGTTATAATACAATACTGTTAAACTACAATTGATTTGTGTCATCTGAGGTGAAGAATGTCTCGGTGTCAGAGCTTGATGAGAGGTGAACTTCGGTATCGATCAAACTATACAAATATAAGAGGAGATGGTGTTGACTTACCGCCACAGCTATCATGGAGTCGTCTGGTTTCCATTCTGCCTTCTGGTAGAAGCCAAATTGGGCCGCTGCCTTTGAAGACTCGATATAGCTGACTATCAAAACACTGGGCTGAGGAAGAAATGGGAAAGAAAATTAATATTTAAAAAATCCCACTGGTCTCAAACCATCCATCTGGCATATATAACAACACCAAAAATCTACTGAATATTATCACATGCAAATAAATGATGCAAGTTGTAAAGCAAACATCATCATACTGCTGTAATTTATCATTTGTATAAAGATCATCTTCCTCGTTCATTTAAGATCTTTCTTAAAATTTGATTTGAGCTAAACTCAAATAATAAAACAAATAGTTCTATGACTAAAAATAACAATAACAGACCAGCATATATTTAAAAAAAAAAAAAATCTATTCAGCTCTATTGTTATTCAAAACATGCAGAAAGAGCAGCAGCAATAGAAGGCATGATAACATTTACAGCTATGATTGACAGTGATATTTAGCACTGCTGTGCCAGAAAGGGTTTTAATGACATTAAACTGGTTGAATGTTGCTGGCCAGGAAACAATGCTGCTTAAATTATGTCTCAAAATAATAGGAAGTCTATGATACCTGGCGTCTGATAAACTGCTAATTTCTACCTGAGTTACATTCATTTCTTTTGAAAAATCGGCCTCTGTTAATAAACCTGTGTGCAGCACAGACAGAGAGATGAGCAGGAGCATACACAGACTTTGCCTGAAGCTGTTGCCCTTAATTTGCCTCAACCCCTTAATCACTCAGGCAGATATGTGTCTGGATCACAGAACAAGCACAACCAGTTCATTCCAATATCCTCTAGTGTAAAGCTGAATTTTAACCATTTAGCCAGACATCTTAAACTGTTTACAACAAACAATATATGTGTTTATCTGTAGTTAAACAGGAAGCAGTGAGTAACTTATGGTTGAGTTGATTACTTCAGATTCAGTTGATACAACATTCATTCAGATGTAGAAAGTGGAAATAAGACACCGTAGCAAAGTTGTTGTCAGTAAGACAAATAACAGTCCTTGACATTAAAGGGAAAACCAGGACACAGTTAACTGAGTGGCTTCAGTCAGGAAACAGGGGCAGGGAAATATCTCACGTCACGCCTGCTATGCAACGTTAGACCTTGTACCCAGTCACTGTAATGAGAGACAGGTTTGAAGTATTTCCATCCTACAGTGTCCTTTTCGTAGAATTAAAACTTAATGCCACTGATACCTGCGCCGGCGAACCCTGCTCACTAAGACAAGGTGCTTTGTAACCTTAAAGTGAATTATAATAAATAGGCAGATAGATGTAATTCATTTTCAAAGTGGCTCTTTTCAGACTTTCCGACACACTCAACTTATCTATGCCTAGACCCCCCCTGCAATACAGCCTTGACGAGGTCACAGAACATAACAGCTACAAGGCTACGCAACTGTGCTCTAAGGATTAGTAATAATGCCTTGACTGAACTATCCAGGCACAAGCTGCACTGTCCAAGGCAGAGGATAGATGGGATTAAAGAGAATAGACCTGGTGGCAAAATGATTTCCGAGAGCAGCAGGGGGCATGAAAGCTGGGAGGGGAAACAGCAGATACAATCATCCAACACATAACCTGACCAAGTCTTTGTTAGAAGAAACCCATAGGAATGGAATAATTGCTTCTTTTAGGTTTTCTGATAAGATGAAAATGAATACATAATAAAAAGAAGATTTGTTGGATAGTTTAACAACAGCGATGCCTCTGTGGGTTTTGTATATAGTGATATACAACCATATTTTAATAAAAACAAATCCTGAATATGAACAGATGATGGCTGGTAGTCTAATTGGTTCTCAGGGAATATGCCCATGGCTATTGGGGTGGCCCAGGTTAAGATTCAGTCATCACTGTACAGTCAGGTATAGTTGTACTTGTGCTGAAGTGTAATCTGTGAAGAGCTGCTGAGCTGATAATAGAAAAAATGCTGCTGCGCTAACAGCAAATAGTTCTCCCATCCTCAGGGGACAGGATTTCTGAGTCGAAATGCTTGCCAAGTTCCAAGTCCCAGAGTAAGGGAGTCCACACTTGGCGTACTTGTTATCAAGAAACGCATAGTTACTCAGCCGATGGTGGAATAAAACAGACACTTTGTCAGACATTTAAAACAAAGGATGGCATAAGGGAGAACTAGAGATGGGAACAGTTCCCATAACTTTAAGTGGATTTTTGTACTCCTCCAGGGAGGAGAAGAATAACACAATTTAATTTATCGGCCACATAGATCTGTCTTTTTGTCAAGATACCTGATCCTGCTATTTAAGTTAGTATTGGACAGTTATCCAATACAAGTGAGGGATTGGTGCATCCCAAGGAAATAAACAAACAAACCCCTCTATAACATGCCTGTGTGCAGAGTTGGGATTGATGGTGAACGGAAATATCAAGATGGACACAACATGTGTGAAAGGTGTAAGTCGAGAGGAAGACGTCGCTATAATTGAAATTCCTGAAATGACCTTTTCCCCAGACGTCTTATTGATACTTGCAGGCAGACAACGTTCTTAAGACGGAGGGGAAACAGAACATGCTCACTTCCTGTGAGGGCCTCAGGAAATGACCGGTGACCCTGATCCATTGTTGCTACAACTCAAATATACAAACAGTGTGGAACGCAGACAGCATTGAACAATGTGCTCAACTGCAGGTTATCAAATTAAATGGCCGATCTCCGTATCAGCACGGGAAAACCGTATGTATTAAAACACGCGAGGGAAGGATATGAATGCTGATACTCATCAGTGGTAGATGCTATCATCTCGCTAATAGAAATTTTAATAGTTGCTTTTTGCTCAATAATAATTGTATTTCAAACTAGAATGGCAATCAGTGGAGCGCTTACCATCGCCAAGCCCCAAAAGTCTTGTTATTAGCCAGATTTAAATTCACTAGATCCAGAATTGTATTTGGATCCACACTCAAATTGAGTCCTAAGAATTTGCCAGATATTTTCCATCAAGATCTTGTATTATTCTCTGACAAAGAAAATGCTGAAAAACTCTGTCTCGCAATGAAGAAAAACAACAAAACTGGATCTGCACCAAAATGTAATGGGTTGTAGCTCTATGCCCAACCCCTCCATAAAATGTCACCGAAATCGGTTAAGTAATTATTGAGTAACTCCTGCTAAAACACAAACACAGACGAAAGCACAACCTCATAGAAGAGGTAAATATTTCCATCTCATTAAAAGACCACTGGCTTACAGTATTGTTCAAGTGATGACACAATGATTCTGTTATATTAGCTATGATCACCGAGAGAGTTATGTCATCATGACTTAACATCACAGATCAGCACGTGGAACGGTCATACAGGAATCGATTTAGCCTGCTGTTGTGATAACGCTTGAAAGAGTTGTCAAGATTTAATCAACACCGTGGCTTTTAACACAGGAAGCTTTTGGTGGAAATAGTCATACCCGAATCATTCATTGCTTAATCCCACAGATAAAGGCATTGGCTCTAGCTCAAGAGCGTTTTGATGAGCAGACTTAACACTGCAGGGTCTTGTAAGCCTTTTAGAGAAAAGCCACTTTATAACTGAGTGATAAAACGATCCCTCTATGTTACGATGCTGTGGAGAAAAAACGTAAATAAAAGAATCCAGTGCTGCGCTGACTTGATTGTTGACATGAATCACCCTGCCTGACAGGAACATAACACAACATGCAACCAGCGAGGAGTTGTTTTTAAACATCACCAGCAAATCGCATGGTGATTGAAATGCATCCACTTCCCCTGATGCTGCAGCGTAAGGACATACAGTTCTCATCAGGTGAAGTTCATCTCGGGGATGAAATGCCACCACACCTCGGTCATGGATGAGTTGGGTGATTAATGTGAGGAATGCCATTCAAATACAAAGTGCCGCTGCGTCTGTGACAGTCACACGTATACGGATGTACAGTAGTGATGCGTGACAATGTCACCGGTCACCTGTGTAGTAGGTGTGTATGTGGCCACGTTTGCCAGCACGTCAGTATTCATGGCTTCTGGTTGGACCTCATTGAAAACACTAAACTGTTGCTCTCAGCTGATGTTATGAGAAATCGGCCAAATTGCCACGCAAGTAGTGGCAAGAGGAGCAAATAATGGCGGTGATGAGTTTGTTAAAAACAACCGCGATCATCATCGCTGAAGTGAAAGTAGCATGTGTTGTTGTTTGTGCGGACAGCTGAGTTCAGGAGCGTGACCGGAGTGGACTCACCCGACTGAACCAGACGCTGAGCTGCGTCTCGGACAACACGGCGAAGTAGAACCGCTGGGCGCTGGGCTGGATGTGGAAGGGCTCCTCTTCGCTCCGCAGCGGGCAGAGCAGCCTCCGGGGCCAGCCGGTGAGAAAATACATGACGGCAAAAAAAAAAATGAATCTGTGCCTCGACACCGAGATACAGTGTCGCAGCAGAGTCGGAGCCCCGTATCCCCCCCTGGTCCACCTGGGGTCTGTTCAATCCGAGTGACGCATGGGCGGCTGTTTCAGTTAAAAATAAAAAAAACTTTGAAGAGCTACAGGCGGCCCCGGTGTTTACCCCCGGCCGGGCTCTCGGTCCATGGATGCCCCCCCAGAGAAAGAGCCCAGCAGCCGTAGGAGCTACACAGCTAGCCCCGAGCTAGCGCTGGCTCTTCAATTTGAAGCTAACGAGCTTGACCAAGGCGACTGCAGAGGGGAAACCGAAAACAAGAGCGAGCAGGCCCGCGGCGACACCACACGGCTCCACGCGGCCGACGAACGGGTCGATGAACCGTCGCTCCCGCTGCCGTTTCAGTCCTTGCGTTGTCGGGACCAGCGGTGTTTGGAAACGGCAAAGCGTCTGGTTACAACTCCCCGATGCTCCGCCGACGCCATCTTTACCAGAGTCCGTGAGACTCAGCGCTGATTGGCTGAGCGGAGACGTTTGCGTCCTGTTGACATCGGACGTCATCTCTCCGTTATGAGAGAGCTCTGCTGCGTAGAAGCCAACGTAACTCGACGTTGACACCTAGTGGTGTAAAAATAACAGGCCCCCCCCCAGACCCTGCAAGAAGAAAAACACACTTTCACCACAACACAATGTAGTCATACTACTACTACTACGACTACTACTACTACTACTATAATAATAATAATATAGAATAATTATGTATCTCATGTATCTCAAATATGTATACAGTTGAATAATGTGAAATAAATCTTAACGGTTCAGTGTGTAAGATTTAGGTGAAAGGGATCTATTGACAGAAATATAATATAAAATAATCTTAGTGATGTTTTCACTAGTGTGTTTCATCTACATTTTACCAACTGTTGTTTTTTTTTACAATAGAATGGGCCCTTTATATCTAAATACTTTATATTTATATACTTTATATATTTGCATCGGGAGCGGGAACTCGCTCATGTTGATCGATATTAGAATGAAACAAATTCAACGTTTTTGAAATATAAGTAAATCTATAAATGCATTACACTCTGCGTGTTACATTTGTGGTATCATTATTCATACATAAAACATTGTAAAAGGAGGGTTCAGGAACAGATCAGGTATTTTGCTAAATTGCATACCCAATTTGCAACATGCCCAAAAATGTATATGGAAAATATAGACATGATCAAGTTGGACATATTGGAAATTGGTGAGGAAATATGATTGTTTTTTTGGTTTTTTTTGCACTGATCTGCACAATTTCTGAACAGACTCTCATGAAGACATTTTAATTAAAATTTAAATCTAATCGTAATCCAGCTACATAGCAGAAACTTTGTCGAATTGTTCCTTCATCCTCTAGCATTAAGGATGCAGGTACAGAGGAGGCCATGGGTATGAGAACTAGACTAGTACAGGACAATGATGAGGAATCCAACATGTTTGTGTGAGCATTGTAAGAAGGAAATGTTAGAACATGCATTCATCCACTTTGTAAAAAACTAAAATGCAGCAAATGCTTGGCACTAATCTTATGTATCCATAGGTGGCAGTAGAGCGCGTATACTTGTTGGGCATTAGTCAGAGAGGGGGAGGAAGAAGAAGAAGAAGAAGAAAAGGAACCAAAGTAAGCAGCATGGCGGCAGACATGAGATTACCAGATATTCGAAAACCAGTGTCACTTTCCACTTTCGACCGAAAGGACCTGGTGGTTCCCGGCGATGTGATCACGTCAGACACCGGTTTCATGAGGTACGTACCGGAGAGTGCACCGGGGATGTTCCGGTGTCTGTGGTTCCGACACGATGTTGACATGGAGGGGAATCAAAGTGAATAGCTTGATGCTATTTGGTTCTGGTGTTGGTATCATACTTGTCTATTTAAAAAATAGCTAGTATAAGCCTGACAGCTAATAATAACATTAATAGTAAAAAGTCAAACCCTACAGGCTGCTCCACCTTTACACGTTTAAAACCGAATGTACTCCATTCATAGTTATGCAGGTCCAGTCAGTGACCAGTTTATTAAAGATATAGAACATATGCTCAGTCTGTCTGGTCTGCCATCAACAATGAGTGGGTTCAATCAGCTACTTTCAGACTGCAATATCTTGTATTATAAATTGTTATACGGACACTTAACATTGATAATATTACAATTTAATCATTTATAATTGTCTCTATGTTGTCTATGATCACTATCTGGAGGCCATTGTTAACCCAGATTTTGATTTATCACACATTTGCTTGGCTAAATTTCAATATTAACATTGCTGTATGCCATTTATCCCCAGGGGTCATGGTACCTATGTTGATGAAGACAAGCTGACGGCTTCAGTCGCTGGAGAGGTGCAGAGAGTTGACAAGCTGATCTGTGTCAGACCTCTCAAGACCAGGTAAGTGATTTAATGACAAGTTTGCAATTTAACTGGTTCCTTATTATGGCTGCTTTTGCACAATATAAGTAATTGTTTTTGTCTTGTATTTTATTGAATCGCAGGTTCAACGGTGAGGTTGGAGACGTGGTGGTTGGGAGAATTACAGAGGTAATCCAATTTCTCTTAGTCTTTTCTCCTATGTGCTGTGTGACATTTCCGACATGTCATTTTGGTCAATTAGACTTCAATTGTTTTTGGTAATATGTCTAGGTACAACAGAAACGCTGGAAGGTGGAGACCAACTCTCGGCTGGACTCTGTCCTCTTGTTGTCCTCTGTCAATCTGCCTGGAGGAGAGCTGGTGAGATGCTATAAATAGTGATTCATTTGGAAAAGTGGTCTGATTATTACACTTTTAGCTGTATTATCCTGGAGGAAAAGGGAATTGGGCCAAACTTTCATTTATTGCTCACATAATTAATTAGATTTTCTCTTTTAGAGGAGAAGATCAGCAGAAGATGAGCTCACCATGAGAGAATACCTTCAGGAGGGCGATCTCATCAGTGTAACTAATAATTTATTATGATCTTAAATTCGTTCATTCATCACCCAATGTTTTTTATCCATAATGACTTTGTTTCTTTTTATCTTGTGCTGTTAGGCGGAGGTGCAGTCTGTCTTCGCAGACGGAGCTTTATCACTTCACACCCGTAGTTTAAAGTACGGAAAAGTAAGTGATGCCAATGTACACAATGATGTATGCGTATACAACAAAGTAATAATAATTTAGTCTGAGAAATGTCTTTGCTAATATCCTGCTTCTATTTTCTCACTTAGTTGGGTCAAGGGGTGGTGGTACAGCTTTCTCCTTCTCTGATCAAGAGGCAGAAGTCACATTTCCACAACCTGCCGTGTGGCGCATCCGTTATTCTCGGGAATAACGGTTATGTGTGGTTGTATCCAACACCAGAAAACCAGGAGGAGGAGGCTGGGGGCTTCTACACCAGTTTGGAGGTGGGTGAAAGATGCACAAAGAGCAGTATGGAGTATGGAGAAATGTACCTGTGCAAAGATGCAACACTTGGTTTGTATAAATTTCAAACCAGA
The DNA here is from genome assembly GCF_009819705.1 of Hippoglossus hippoglossus. NCBI lineage: Eukaryota > Metazoa > Chordata > Actinopteri > Pleuronectiformes > Pleuronectidae > Hippoglossus > Hippoglossus hippoglossus. The sequence continues at coordinate 11,401,730 of NC_047162.1, read as the reverse complement.
GTATCTTTATGTGTATTTTTCTGTCCATTTTGATTGTATTTTTTGTGCATCTCCTTCCTCTGTCCTTCCAGCCCGTGAGCCTGTCGGATCGAGAAGTGATTTCACGGTTGAGGAACTGCCTGTTAGCGTTGGCTGCACACAAGGTCCTATTGTTTGACACCAGTGTTCTCTACTGCTATGAATCTTCACTTCAACACCAGGTAGGAGGCCCTGTAGTGACAGTCAGTAAATTCAGTTTGTAACCTTATATAATTGGTCTTGAATTACAGCCTCTGCCTTACAAATGTAATATAATGGCAATGGAAAGATATTGCAATAAAACAGTTGACTTTTCTGTGATGTATTTTGCCATCTAGTGGCCATATTGGAAAGCCACAGTTCCTGGGCATTACTTGGAAAACAATTCACTCTGTTGTTCTAACAGTGCAACAAACATGGTGGATTTCATTGCTCTTTTGGGTGGAGAACTGATTACTGAACAGTGATGCTGCTCATAATTGTTCCACTTATGTGATATAACATCAGCTCATCTGCTATTACCATGTTGTTGTTTACTTTCAATACTAAGATGGGGAAAGGGGGAATAATGCATTCACAAATGAGGAGTTTTCTTCTAAACTTTGTAGATAAAACCTTAGTTATGTAAAAATTGTCCAGCAGAATAACACAAGATTTTGTAGTGACAATTTTTTCTCAGTGCAGCTGATCTACAATTCTCCACTTGATGCTCTCTTCAGGTCAAGGACATCTTGAAACCAGAATTGATGGAGGAGATTGTAATGTTGACACAACAGAAGCTGTTGGAACAGGAAGGTTAGAGAACTAACTGGGATCTTGACACAAGATCAAGACCATATCAAGCATCTATACATCAAGGACCGACCACCCACCTGAAGACTGGTCATTTTTCACAGAATCCTCAGTATCGTGACAGCCTGATGGACAGTTAAAAAGTTATTTTATGAAAAGAAACTGCTGACTGTTGTTTGACTGCTATTGAAATAGATGAGTAACTTGAAAAATACTGCAACATTCAAAAATCACACAGAAATAGTGGAACACTTTTGATAATGTTTGAGATTGTACAAAAAAAACAGTTGTATGCAATAAATGTTCTATAATTTTCAGTTCGTCTCAGTTGGTCTGTCTTAATGAAGAAACGGAAAGATAAAGCATAATAGGATAACAACATTTTCACAAGGGATCATGCATTTTATGCCGACTTTACCCATCAGCACTAATGAAGAAGGATGAATTTATGTGCACCTTCAAAATGTTAACATACAGCATGGTGGTTAAGTGGTTAGCACTGTCACCTCACAGGTTCCAAGTTGGATCCCAGCTGGGTTGAGGCCTGGGGGGAGGTCAGCCAAGTTTGCATGTTGTCCCTGTGTCTGCTTGGGTTTGCTCCGGGTACTCGACAGCATCCTCCACAACAATCCTAGCATAACACATAACAAGAAAAGAAGCAAAACACATAACCCCCTCATAAAAAACAACATATATCTGTGGATGTAAAATATAAAATGAAATACAGTAAAAACTAGTACAAATAGAATAGGATCTCCGGTGCATAAAAATACACTTATTTACAAAATACAAAAACACTCTAAATTGTGTGCATGTGAGTGTGAATGGTTGTACCCCCACCTGTCACCCAATGCCAGCTGGGATTGTCTCCTCCCCTGTGACCCTCAAAGGGTAAAACATAATACAACAGTGCACAACTTATATATTTTCTATTGGTCGTAATATAAATAAATCAGTGAAAACTTTATTTCATGAACTTTACACTGTCATTAATACAGTAACATTTAAATAATTAGCTTTTAATTCTTTAAAATGTGATTTTAACTTGTAGATTAAACAGCTAAGAGTAAAAAACAACTAATGTAACAGTGAGTAAAGTTTTCTATTTCAAAAAGCGTATCAGAAACATAATATGCCCAGCGCACCTTCCCCTGTGACCTCTGACCCCTGACCCCCTCAGCATAATAAAACCTGGAGACGCGTCTCGTGCACTGCTGCTAGCCCACGCACGCAGGTGACGTCACGCGTCGCCCCACCCACATATTTCTGTAAACCACCTTGCATATGAAGTATGGCGGCCTCAGCCACACAGACACGACTCGGCCAAAGTTTGTTACTCACACTTTCACGCGGGGGCAATGAGTGAGTCCGCGGACCGAGGGCTCGGCAACGAAGAGCTCGGCGACCGTCACCAGAGGGAAGGAGCCGCGGGAAGGGACGTCGCTGTGTCGCCGGATGAGTTCCCCCGATCTCCCTTCGCCTCCCTGATTGAAGTGCCTTCAGTCCGGGTACCACAGGGAAAGAAGCTCCGCAAGACGAGGAGAGAGGACACGGAAGTCTAGAACTAACTCGCTCGCGAGGCTCCGGAGAAACCCCGCTGCAAAACGTGTCAGCCCGCGGGGGTTGGAACTGTTCCTGTGAGACACTAAAGTGCACTTGTCGTGACTTTTTAAAAACCCAGCGTGTTCCGCAGCCGGAGCCAACTGTTGACTGCTCGGTGGGCATTTAAGGCTCCGGCGCTGCTAACGTGAGTTAGCCTCCATGGCTACCTTCAATACTAGCTTGAGGTCGCCAGCTAACCAGCAACATACATGTTTGTCTGGACGTGTAAGTTTCTGCTCACGCTTTTCTCTTCTCCTGAAGTTTGTAACCAGCTTTCAAAAGTTTGTAATAAGTGGTCAATAAGGCTGTTTTGTTCACTTCAGTGCTTACTGCTCCTGATTTAATGTTTTCTGACATTGCTTTTGTATTAAAGTAAGTTGCCCAGGGACAATAGGGTCAAGGCTAACAATAGTTAACGCTCGGCTGCCTTTCACTGACCTTCTTTTCCTCCATTCTCTGCATCTAGCACTTTGTCTTGGGTGCAAATCAACGTCTTCTTGATACCAGTGTGACCTGCATCACTCTTAAGGGTCACCAACGTTAGCTTGTCACATAAAGAGGTTGATATGCATTATAAAGATGAAATTCAGTTGCATCTTAAATACTAGAGGGGAGTGGGGGGTTTTATGCAGAAGGACGCACATTTATTGACAGTGGTGTCCAAAAGACCACTTTCCCATCCAACTAAATGGGAAGATGCTTCTGGTAGTGGGGTTTAAAACAGCTCTACTGACCACATTGAAGTAGGACATTTAAAAAAATCTATACTTTCTGCAGGTTAAGCATGATACAAGTTATTTTGCACAGAAACCTATGCGACTAATTGCTTGGATTAATTGCTTATTTCATCATGCACATGTTTAATTCACCTCAAATTCATTGTGAGTGTTGTTTACAGGTTAAATGGAAGTCAGAATAACTTTGTAAAGCATTTTTTCAATTTGAAAATATCACACCGTTCTTAATGAAATCCTTGCTGAACTGACATTGTGTTTTTTTCCTTCTAGATTCCCATGAAAAGTCTTCGTCTGACCCATGAAGCAGTCGGGCTCCATTAATGCATGATAAACAGAGACATACTGGAGTAATAGGGATCTGCATAGGTGACCCGCATCACCCACACTACAGGAGAAGACAGACTGAGTCAGGGAAAGGGGCTCCCCTCCCTGCCTGGGGGGCCAACTTCTGGACGGTGAGCAACCGAGTCCAGCTTGGAGAGTCCCGGCTGCGGCCTGGCACTCTGCCCTTATGGGGCAGCAGCCGGGGAAGTTTGTAGGGGACCAGAGGAGACCCAGTCTGCCGGCCTTTATTAAGGGTGGGAAGAGAGAATCATCACGTCATGGGACTCAGCCCTGTAATGTTTTTACTGTGCACGGTAAGAGCAAAATGGTTGCTTATCATTGATAGCATTTTTAAAACACTGCCACACTGTAAACAATTTTATCGGTTGTACAGGTATGTGCAGCCAGAAGCCTAGAATCACACACATTCTGGCTTCCTGTAGTCTGTCTGTCACTTTGCTTTTCAACAAGTTCAACAACAAAGTTAACATGAGCACCCGTCTGACAGTGAAGTGATGAAAGTTGAGAAAGAACAAGAAACCTGTATGTGGAAGATGTTGCCATGCATACATATAAATTGTAAGCATGTACACACAGTATATCAACACAACTGTAGTTGCATCATCTTGTATGCAGCTTGCTGGCTGAACAACAGATTTGCGGTTGCGTAACATGGGGAAGAGAAAGTGTTCACTTTAAAATATGCAATCGTGTTTTTCAACAGTCGCTATCAGACTTGACACATGGTAACGCTTAATATGGTTTGATGAATCTGTGTCTTTGACAGGTCACTTGCTTGGTATTTGTTGTGATCGGTTGTCACTTGACCAATTCAAAGTGTTTGAATTCTTGGGAAATACTACACAACAACTCATGACCTACTGTGTTTTTACAAGGCCGCCTTTAATCAAGCATATAATGCGCGATAAACTGTAACCACTACGGTGTTGTATTGGTTCGGACACAGTAAACAACTGAGTTACTCTCAATGTGACGCAACAGTGAGTTCATTCAAATTCCTTAGTCGTGGCCTTTACTGGTACATTCACTGTAGCATTTAAAAAATATGTTGAACTGACTAGCACCAAGACAAAGTGAGTTCCTCCAGTTACATGTACCTTTTTTCTTTACTGGTTGATATTTATGATTGCATATTAACTTGGATTATTAATCCTCTGGGTAGCGATTTTCTCCATCTTTTTGTCACATAGAAATAAACAGCTGCAACTGGGACTCAACCATTTGAGCCCACAACACCTCATTAGAATATTATTGCTAAGATCCATCATCATATGAGGCAACTGTCAAAATCAATTTAAAAAGAGTTCTTCTGAGACTGTTCCATTATGATGAAGGGTTACTATATACCAGGATGGCTGTGAACCATGTGGCCAGTATAGCTGATGATTTGCACACAGAGCGATCAGAGACATCTTAAACCATAGATAGATTCAATCGTTCCCAGTTCTTACCCTTGATCCTCACTAACCCTGACTGGATTGAAGAGCAGTTGGAGAACAATTTGGAAACATTCATTAAATAACACATGTACATCTATGTAGTAAAGCATCTTCTGCAGTGCGTGTGGTGGAACTCAACAGTGTTTCCTCATTTTTTTTGCACACGATGCTGAGTTGTGTGGTACCACAGAGGGCTATATGATATTCTGCACTTGGCAATGAATTTACAGGCTGTGTCAAAAATCATTCACCATTGTCTGTGTAGAGAATATAAAGTGAATGTGTAGATCACTTCTCCCTCACAAATCCTTCAGGCTCATTGGAAATGACCGTTTGGTATTTTGGTTTGCTATTTTTTAATTGAGAAAAATAAAAAGGCAAAAGTTCAGACGGCTCCCAGACAAAAACAAATCTGAAATTGATAGTAAATATGTGAATGATTTCAGTCATAGTATCCTCAGAGCCTCATTTGCCTCAGGGCCAGGCTGGCATGCTGCTGGCACCTCATTGGGCTCTACAAAACATAGATGTCGTACCTGGTGATGTTTCTTCCAGGCTTCGTGTATCTTCTAGTCCATGACCATATAAAGCAGTGTGTCTGTTACCTGGCTAGAACTCTTTGTTTCTTCTCAATCCATATTTCATGACATTTTTATAGCATGGCAGTGCACAGAAAGCAGACGTTTGAAGCCTCAAACATAACCTTCAGAAAGCAGAAGTGAACTCATTATGTACTTCACCTTTTATCGTCAGTGGTTTGTTATTTACTAGTTCTGGCTTATGAAAATACCTTTTGTAATGCTCTTTTAATTTATGGCCCAGAATAGCACAACACACACAATATAACCATGGTAAATGCATGATTTGTTCTCTAACATAAATCTGACTAGAAATAATAGAAGTTTCTTATGCAACTATGCCCATAAACTTTTGCTTGAACTATAATTGATAAAGTAATTAATATTAAGTTGGAGGCTATCACAATGAAAACTAAAATCTAGATTCTTCCTCTAGTGTCATAAATGCGGAACCATTTTTTGATAATTTTTTTTTTTTTTAACAGTTGAGAGATAAAGCTGTAGCAGATGCATGCCATGCATCCAGCTAAACTGATAAGTTTACCAAATGTGTCTGTATGGCTGTGATTGCCACGGCAGGAATACTTTCCACTGACTCTTTAACGTCTTGCATAACACAGAGGGGGACAGGACAGGGAAGGTCAGAAAAACAGAATGAAACCTTTTGCCAGTAAGTGGATCGAATTTGGCAAAGGGTCAGTGACACGGGGCCTATTTGTTTTCCCTCTCTGCCCCTTTCCTCCTGCGATGAGCAGGTTAGACCATGAGAGGGGATGTGCAAGAGGAGGGCAATATCAACACATGATTTGACGTCTTTGTGTTTTTATTTCTTCCCGTTGAGCCCCAACTAGTTAAGAGTCAGCCAGCAAGCGCCATGCAGCTTCTCCGCAGGCAGGTTCAGACCTCTGCATGCAGCTGCCTGCGAGAGAGACAAGAGGCAGCGGAGGGCAAGCAAAGACCTGTCTCTGTTCTTGGCACCTCTGTACTGTACAGTGGGGAGGTATGATCTCAATGGCTAGCTAGCACACATTGCAAGGACTGAGCAGGGGAGTGAATTTACGGAAACATTGCATTCAGATAATGTAGTATGCTCTTAAATTCACCAACTTGCTATTTGATGGATTAAGTATTGGATTATGAACTGCAGTAGGTTACAAGGCATGTTTAAAACCAAGTCTGAACCCAACAGTTGAAGGTAGTTGAACATTTCTTTCTAGTCTAATTTTGACTTGTGTATGTTAACTTGTAGTTACAACAATGCATATTGGATTATTTCTGACTCTTGGCGGTTATCTGCTGAAACTGACCATCTATCATTACTATATTTGTATGCTTGCAACCTTTCTTCTACATATTATCTCTGCCACATAATTTTATATATGGAAGTCTATAAATAAATAAATAAAATAAATAAAAATTATATTCTAAATGGTGTATCTCGAATGGGAGGTTAGGATAAGCTGTACTTTACCTGAATATTAAATCACTGATCTTTGTTATTTCTCTAATTGAAGCAAAATCTTATACTTTTAACAAATGTATGCTTCTCTCTTTCCACTCAGATTTTTTTGGGTTCATTATATTGAACAACAATATGTCACTGAAATGCTATAGGAAGTGGAATTGCTTTGCAGAACTGCTTCATGAAAGAATTTTTGTTTGCCATTCCACTGAGAAGGAAATGAGGAACTAGAAAAGCTAAGTGGGATTTGTGGGTTATAGGGTTTGAAGGAAAGATGATCTACTTTTTAAGGCTCACATCAACAACTGATTTATAGTATTTGAAGTGTCCACATTTTGATTGAATAAAGGGGAAAAATTGCCCCCTGGTGGCTACATTTATTAATGCTTACTGAAAATGTGTGTGGTACACTGCAGCTGTGACACAATGTTAAGAATACTTTGGTAAATGTTATGTTTTCTTATTAAGTCTCTTTGTATGGAATAATTATTTCAGCTAGAATAAGACTAATGGGCCTGTGTGAGTGGAACACATGGTGGGAAGTGAGGAATATTTTGGGATGTTTATGCACTGGTGAGTCCCTTTCTTTGGAATAAGTTCGCTGCCATGTTGGAATTCCTTATGCATTAAGAATTGCGTACCACAGGGCAAACGTCAGACTTACTAACATATAACCCAGATAAGCCTCATCTTTTGCCACACTTCTCTTGTTTTAAGGAAGACACCATCACAGGCTCTGATCATGGTTTCATATTATATCACTGGTGTCTGACCAAATGGAAATTTGACTTGCAAGCGCTGCATTCTAACACAATGAGACTATAACACAGCCAAAGCAAACACATTCCTGGCAAGTTTCAGTAATATAACGTCTAATGCAAACCATACAGCAAGTTTCTGAACTCTGACGCATTACGTCACTCTAGATCTTAAAGAACGTAGATTGCACAGTTTATTCGGTCATTTTGTTCATGAAAATATGCCTTTGTATGAAGCTTAAGCTATTATCTGTAAAACCCCCTATAACAACCGTACTACAAGAAAACCGTGACAGCTGGAAACAGTGTAAGAGTTAAGCAGATGGCGGCTTTGGCATGTGATTGGCTACTGATTATCTTCGTTGCCTCAAATTTGAACTACTTTTACTGATAGACTACAAAAAGAGGGCAGTGTCAACCTGTGGTCATCAGTCAGACGAGTTGGATTGCAGCAAACTTAGAAACCTCTGACAGGTCGCTTCTTGCTTGGACAGGTCTCAGTATGGGCACAAGAGGGCTTTTCCTCTTACTCATAGGCTTCACCCCACAATTTCTCTCTGGTGGACGCCTGCAGGCTACCCTGGCGGAGCTTCAAGTATGTTCAAGGCACGTTATAATGTGGGGATAAAGGAAGATGACACCCGACACATTCATTGTCTTTATCTGCTGCTTTCTATTTTGGGCCAACAGGTTCTGGAGCAGCATGCACAGAGCAGAAAATGCAAAAACACAATATACTGACGACAAACAGGCAGTCACAATCATTCTGGACAAATTATTAAAACTTTATTGACTTTTCATGTCTTTGGAGGACATGAAGACAAATCGATGCGCAACTCTTCACCTCAATGTTTCTGTATCCAACTGGCTAAATCCGTATGATGTCTGGATCTTGATACAATGTCGTGATCTGAACATCTGCATTCATTTTCATGCATATATATATGAATTAAAGCCAGATTGGTAATAAAGATAGGACCATTGGATGTTAACATCTTGCTCATTAAACTGGCAGGTTTCTTGATCCACTCAAGGCTTTAATTTGATGGTTGCTAAGGTACATTCACTTTAGTGTGTGTGTGTGTGTGTGCGCGTGCGTGCGTGCGTGCGTGCTCTCTCTGCTGCATTCGTCATGTATGCAGGAAGTGAATCAATTTCTCTTTTAGTCTGTAACTGGCTCTTTCTTGGCTGGAACTCGAGGAATCTATACAGTCTAGACACCAAATCTCCTCCCATGATCCCTGTGGGTCCTGAAGATGGGAGGTGGGGGTCTGTGTGTGTGTGTGTGTGTGTGTGTGTGTGTGTGTGTGTGTGTGTGTGTGTGTGTGTGTGTGTGTGTGTGTGTGTGTGTGTGTGTGTGTGTGTGTGTGTGTGTGTGTGTGTGTGTGTGTGTGTGTGTGTGTGTACCCACGTACATACCCACTCAGCAGCAGGCGCCTCCTTGTAATACTCATTCAGCCCAGCTGTTAGGCCCCTGGTGGCTTGTCCCTCACCATCTCTGGTCATGTGTCCAAACTAGTGGGTAGACACACACACACACACACACACACACACTCACTCACACTCTCCCCTGTGTAACTCAACTATCTTGTTTGCTTCCTACTTAACTTTGACCGTGGCTCTGTTGTCTTTTGTGATTCCATTTTGACAGGTGAACCTTTAAAGATTTAGTGCTGATATCTTAATAATGCGTCAGAAAGCAAGTGTGTTTTGTGTGTGAGGCACATTTGTCCTTGCCGGATGACACCTCGCTGATTAGTAAGTGTCTCCCCCTCTCATCAAGTCTTAACCACCTGGAAAAGGAGCCTGCTTTATTACCACAGTGGCTGATGACTAGCCAAAACAGCTGTGTTTATAAATCAAGGTTGTCAAGGTAGTCGCGAGTTCTCTCTTCTCATGAGGGCCACAAGGACCTAAACGCAGTCATGTACTGGTGCATTAAGTATGAAAAGGGATGACAAACGTACGTACAGTATTTGATCATGTTCAGATCTGAAAGAAGAAGAAGTCCTAATTGTGAAATTAATGTAGTTCTTCAAAAATGAAATCATGACCCCCACATTTTCTTGTCCTTTGTTGTAAGGAATTTGAAGAAAATTGGTGTTTGGAAGTAGAATGAAATGAGATGAATGAGTAATCGATTCTGAAGTCCTGTCGTCAGAGGAGGAGTTTACACTGACGGGGCACAATTATTATGGTGTCAGGCATGTGGTATTGAGCAAGCTCACCCTGTCTCATGCAATTAAACATTACCAGTGTTTTTGTCAATTGTCTTTGTGCTATACATTGTGAAAAGTTAGATTGATTGAAGATTAAAATACACAAACACAGTGTCCTTTTTCAAATGGCAGTAACAGTGATGAGCTGTAAACAGACATTTTAAACTCGTCCTATTAAGAGAGGCCTATGTAAGTAGAAGCATGAACAATGGCTCTGTTTTGTTTGTGTCACACTAAGTCATCGCAGCGAGCCAGCATGTAAAGTACCAGGAAAGAAGCTGCTACATGTGATTCAGTTAGTGCTAATTTTATCTACACTCGCACTCTTTCTACTGTTACATGTGGAAATGCTGTGCGTGATAAAGGCCTGTTGTTGTGTCGTGTTATAGGATCATTATGACTATTATCCTTAATGGATTCCTGGCCTATGGCTTCGTGTAGTGAATCACGTTCGTATGTGATCTTGTGCACCAGAGGTGTATTGAGAAATATCGCCTATTTTGCTCCAAAGAAAAAGAGAGAGAGAGTTGAACACAGGGCAAGCCACAGCAGTGGAGTGAAGAATGTGACCTCTTGTGCATTCCTCTCTCAAATAACTGGTGCAATCCCCCTCCCTCTCTACCTCCTTTCTTTCTTTCCTTCTTTTTCTTTTCTACCCTTCCTCCTTTTGTCCCTTTTTTAGTTTGCATTGTCTCTCCATTTCTTTGTCTTGCTCTCATTCTACGCTTTTATTAAGTGGATTTTATTGCACATGGAAAACAATAGCAGAAACCAGCAACAGGCTAAATTAATGAAAATCAGCAGACAATAAGGGAGCACTCAAAAATGTCACAGTTTGAAACGGCAAACAAAACATTAACACCAGGGAGTTTAAGTGCATCAGCAGTAGAATAAAGCACAGTACATATGTTTTTGCTTTCAAGCTGCATAATGTTCTGTCTCTAAAGCTTAGACCAAAAGCTTCAAACTTCTAAAATTGAGAAATGATCAGCTAATGAAGTTGATTTTAAGGGGGGAAAAAATCTCAACTCTAAACAAAAGATGAAAAACCCCACAAAGGCTCAAACCAAAGCACATACATTGTTTTTCACAGAACAATTGAAAGTGTAATCACGTTGGATTAGAGACTAACAATCCTGTTGAGTCACTGACCATTGATTCTGTTACTTGATTCATTTCAGCATCTGTAACTTTATACATTATGAAATCCTGACTTGTGATTTCCCCTTTTCAAAGCTCTGGGGATGCATCACTCAAAATGTCAGCGACTTGTTTTAATATTCACTTTGGGGGCATACTTTTTACTTTATTCTTTCCAGTCCTGGGGCAGATTTTTGTTATGTTTCGTCTTAATTGTCAAATCTCAAGTCCCCCACAGTGAGAGGCCACGAGCGTTACCCTCTTCTTCTTCACTTTGCTTGCTAACCCGTTATTGTACACACACATAAATATACAGCACAAACGATACGTACATGCATGGCGAGAACCTCCAAGTTGGCTTAGGAATGCAGCATGGGAGCCCTTCGCCACCTGGGTCCACATGCACAGACTCTCACACACACTCACACACAAGCACAGGAAAATAACACCCCCCTTGTTCTTTGCTCCATGTCCGAGCAGGCAGCTCCAGACACAGCTGTTGCTTTCCCTGCAGACAACCTGCTACCTTGGATGCCAGCTCTGTCTTTTGTCTTACACTGAGAATTCTCGCTTTTTCTACGTATAGTTTATTTCCACTGAGCAGTAATAAACCAAATCCTGTCCTATAGGCATCGTCTGGCCCGTTACGTTATCGTCTGGTTTGTTTTTTTTCACTCCTCACTCCAGTCCATACAGTACTGGTATGCTGTGCTGTCCCTCTGTGTTGTGTTAAGCTCATCCTCATAGAGCTATAAGAGGGTGCCTGCTTAGCAAGCTGCATCTGGATCCACTTAGACACAAAGAAGAGCCGAAGCAGCTCCACTGCTGCAGCCTGAAAAACCTCATAGCCAGAGTCGCTCCTCCGCCTGTTTCTGTTTTTACCCTAATGGGCACGCAGACAAACGGGGTCTTTCTCCAGGCATCTATAGATAACATCTCAGACACACTTACAGCCTTTCCTCAGCCCTGTTTATTTCCCTTCAAAGTGTTGTCTCAAAGTAATAGATGCTTCTGTGCTGGTTCTCTCTTCCAAAGTCTGTTTTGTTGCAAATCTCCATCTCATGCATATACAAGCATAGTTTTCCTTGCTTCTCTGCCTTTTAAGAGTTTGGCTCTCTTGGTCGGCACACTCGTAAAACAATTGAATATAAAAAGATGTGCTTTTTTCCCCCCAGTACTCTGGGTCAATTTGAGCACTTAAGCAGAGTTGTGACAATGACTTGATAAACACCTTTCTCTCGCCACACAAACACACACACAAAGGTTGCTATTGCGGAGTACGGCAAATTTTTCTGGCCTCTCTTTTGCCCTCCTTATTTTCTCGGACCATTTCAACACCGATGAATTAGCACGGCATTTTACCCCTGACAAATGATGAATAGCTGTGTGCATGACCTGCCTGTCTGTTTGCTTAAAGTATGATATTTTAACTCTGGGCTGACATCCATACATTTCAATCCTCTGCAGTTTGCATATTTTTGGCACTACATAGTTTGGTCTGGGCTTACAGTGGTCGTCCGTGTGGAGAGTTGAGCAAAGGTTCTGCTCAGTCACCTGGTTTGTGTTGCCCTACTTTGTGTCCGTCATCGTGCTAAAATGGCTCCTCCAAATACGTTCCAATAGGTCGACTGGGTTTAACTCCCTCTGTCTCAGCTCTGCTTGCTCGCAGGTCTGCAGGGCCCGTCTGAAGATTGTTTGTAAACCGAGCTGACAATGAACTGTTATCAGGTCAACTCAAATGAGAGGAATTTTGCTCGAGAGATATAGAAGAGAATGCATAGAAAATGGATTTCAGTCTGATGAATGACCTGTGGGTCAGCTTTACTACCACCAAGGAGGTTATGTATTCATTTGTTTGTTTGCAGGATTACACAAAAACTGGCCATTCAATTTTTGGTGCAGATCCAGATCAGGGGGTGGATCCAAGGATTCCCCCCCCCCCCTCTTTATTATTGCACAAAAGGACATTTTTCAACATTTTTGTTTATTTCTCAGAGGATAATTAATTGATCAGGATGTAAAAACAAAACAGGCATGTTTAGGGGACTGATATTTATGAGTGTGAAATTTTGGGCAGATCCAAATAAAAAGATCTAGCTAGTTTAAATGTGGTTTCATAAGGGGGACTGTTGGGCCTTGGCAGAGGTTTGTGCTCTCTGAACGTACAGTGGGAAAATAGCTTCTAAACAGCACAGAAAGAATCAGCATAATAAAAGTTGTTTGTCTTATTCTTTCTGTGTGTATTTATTGATTTCTGCATGTGAGAAAATATTTTTACGTGTTTGCGAGTTGTACCTCTGTATGTTCAGTTGCACTGTTTTTCTACGCTGGTAAACACCACAGGCTGATGCAAGAGCATTTAACCTTGAACCAGATCCGCCACTGTTTTGTTCTCAAGTGTCTGTCCTCCCTGTGGACCTCATCTGCTGGTCTGCGTGCCTCAGACACTCGGGCTGCATTCTCCAGAGAGCCCTGAATAAACAGCCACGTGCACACACACACACACACACATCCATACACTAGACACATAGTACCTGGTCTTAATACACTGATATTTAAGTACACTTAATTTTATTAATTCATACATTTTTTCAGTCCCATACAAAATCTCTCCAAAATAAAATTTGTGCAAGAGCTTGTTCCATTCAAGTAAAAGGAATATATCAATCTACATTACACTGTCCAACAACAAAACAAATGCAAACTCTGACTAAAAACTCCCACACTTTATATCAGGGGTATTCAATTAAAATTCAAAGAGGTCATTATCTACTCACCACTATGCAGATGGAGGGGCACTTTTGGAGTTTCAGGGGTAAACAGTGTTGCAGCTAAATCCAATATAATTGAAGTAAATGGTGACCACTTCTTCAAACGTAAAAACACAACAACAAAACATGAAATGCCTCCATACTGCTTGTGTGGTGTCATCCAAGTGTCTGTAAGCCCCGACATTTAAATTTGGCGGTTGAAAGGAAATCCAGCTGTCTCCAGATACTCTCAACGACAATATCCTCTCACCACCCCCTCAGTTTCTCTATTATTTTAGCATCAACATGACCAAGTATTAATTTCAGATTCAAGTTAACGGCCCACTTCTGCCCTCACTACGTTGCCACAAGTTCAAATGTTCATAGCAGATGTCAGTAACAGTTGATCGTGTAACAATATCAAGTATTGAGGTGCATTTTTGCTCAATGCACACTAGTATTACAAGTATTGTGATGCCAGATGATAATAATAGATAGTTAGGATGAGAAATATGATATATACATATAAGCCAACATCATAACTCCAGTGTAGTTAGAATCATATCACAGTTGCTGTCTCAGTTGAGAGTTTGGAGATACAACCTGGTCTCTGCTTGAAGGTTTGGAGAATGGAAACAGGAAAGCAGGAGGGGGGGGTGCACACGAGATGTAAAGGGCCTAAAAATCATCCCGTGGGTGGATGTACGTCAGCTAACTGTTAACATACTCGGCTTGGATTATAAAATGCGAGCGAGGGATTCTGCTATGAGCTCACGTTCAAACAATGTGCTTCATGTTTCTCCATCTGCAACCTTTTTTCCTCTTCTCGTTTTTTTTTTTTTTTTTTTTTACAGCCTCTCTCCTCTTCCCCTCATCCTCTCATTTCCCCAGCACTGTGAGGCTGCGGTGAGTTAATGGGCCTTTCTCAGAGTTCGAGGAAGCCTGCTTTTCTTCTTAATTGGCGTTTGGGGTGGTGCATGAGAACAGCACAAATGTTTGCCATACCAGCACCGCAGTGATGATGTAGAGCCTGGTGCCATGTGACTGGATGTTCAGGGTACTGAGGTCATTACTTACAGAGCAACTGAGACTGAGCCATGTTGGAGAATGCCCATAGATGCTAACAAGAACACTAAACAGACAAACTGAGGTCCAGCAGGTCATGTCGGTCCATATCCGATCCGTCCCTGATGAGTGCGAGTTGTTTGGATTCTTCCCAGGTCAAATTCAAATCTATGTTTTGACTGCATCAGCTTTGAATCAGTAAACATTTACAAAACCTTACCCCTTCGACACGTCATTAATGTCATCGCTGTATAGCTACTTTAAGACGTGCACTGAACTCCAGATATTCTCCAGAGGGGCTGCTTGTGAGAACGCAAATATGTGAGCCCTGACATTTTCTGGAGTTTTTACTTCCATCCCCCTAGTAAAAACTCTGGAGAATGTCCAAATGAGCCCATGTGAGAAGGTTTTTGTCCAGAGAATTCACAGCGACTGATTGGGTGTGTTGATGACATTACTAACACGCAACTAACTCAAAACTGAAACAAACTGGAAAAATATTAATATCTCAGGATGGAAAAAAAGGTGGCATAAATTGAAGATACCAACTTGGAAAGACCATCCTTTTTGAGAGCTTTTGGTGATAAGGGATGACGTAGGTGTCATTCTGCTGTTAAGACGCCAACTCTCACCTGAAAGCACCAGAGATTCTTCCTGTTGTGAACATGTTTTGGTGTTTTTCATATGTGAAAGACAAAGTCTGCTTAATATCCGGACCCAATTGTTTGGGACATTTTCTGGAGTTCATGTCTGAAAACGGCTTAAGTAATAATCTGGCCCCCTCCGTCCAGGCTAAATGATCCATCATACAACATGTGCAGTGCTTTTGAAGTTGTCCTCCAAACCTATTGCTTTAAATCAGTTGTCTTGTCTCAGGAGGCAGTCAGCCAGAGACGAAGCAGCTTGCCAAAGGTTGTTGTGTAATGAAGTTTCGAGGAGAATTTGTTATTGAGTTGCTCTCTATTTTCTGGCCCCGTTTATACATCATTCCACGTAGCATTCAGATGTTCTGATTTGGAGAGCAGCGTTTCCAAACTCCACCCTCCCACATCCAAAGGACCTTTTCAACTGTCACTGTTGTAGCTGCACAAATACTTCAGACTCGCATTCTCCAAATGAGAGATACGACTAATCAGAGCACATTTTCTTCATAAATCAATTCATAAATCATTTGCATTGTATTTGTCAAGCATGCATATTTAAACATTCCTAAGCAATCTCCTATTTGGTTCCTCAACAAATGACAACATATAAATCATGTGAGCTCATAATGAAATATACAAGCTCCGTCATTTGCAGACTTGCTCATAGGTTTTTGGCACTAAGAGCCGCACATCACACATGTTTTGTAAGGACAGCTTGTTGCTCGGAAAGACGTGGCCTTATCTTTGAATTTTTTAAGTCCTCTCCTTTCCTCTTTTTTTCCATTTGTTCTCCTCACATTTCTCCTTGTCCCATGTTTTCTATGAGTCACTTGTCAGGATGAACTAGGTGAAGTTTCTCTGTGCAGTCTAGTCTAGTGAAGGTCCAACCTTTGGATGTACCTAGACTTGAGGGATCATTGTCTTTACTTGTCGTGTCCTTGTCCCACAAATGTGGACTGCCTGGACACTCAGTTACCAATTTAACTGATTATCTGTAAGGCAGCAGTCTCTCAATAAATCGTATCTCAATGTTTCAAAGTTTGTAGAAACATTGGAAAATAAGTGGATTCAATTGTGTGGACAGATTGTCATGCTGTTGATTTGTTTTGTTATACTAAGAGGTGTTCCTAATATTAACTCCAGCCTGGTTGATATGTGGAATGAGGAAAATGTTTGGTTTTCATTATCAGAATTTTTGTATTTTGCGCAATAGGACCAGGAGTTTCTGCCAGTCAGCTCGAGACATTAATAAGGGTTCACGTCACGGCTTTTACCGTTAGTCTTAGAACAAAAAATAAATGCTGTAAAGAACCTTCATACTTTGTATACTTTTCTGTATGAGGCTTATTTTTATTACTCACTGTTTTTTCTCCCTGATTGGAAATTCCAGTGACCTGGTCATCCCGTAAACAGGGTTTCCACTCATACTATTTGCATGGTGTCATCAAGCCACCCTCCCACCAGTGTGTAATCACCCACTTGACCGGATCTCTTATCTCTAAAGTCAAACATGTACACAGAAACTAGGATATATGTCCTATAGATGAAATAATATTTGCCCGACAGAGTCAGTAGATTACAGCTGCTCTCATTTCCTCTGTGGTTTGAGTCTTGAGTGTAATGACGATCGATAATCCTTTTAGCCCGTATCACATAAGTGGAAAATAGAAAATACACTTTAAATGATTCAGGAGTTAAGTGATTCACATTTGCTGTATTTGTTGCGTGAGTGACTAATGTTATCTCCGACAAGGTGGTTGTTTTTCCCCATGTCCGTTTGTTGGTTGGTTTGATTGTCAGCAAGGTTACACACAAACAAAATCCACAAAACTTGGTGGAGGGAGGGGACATGAGCCAAGAAAGAACCCTTATAATATTGATGCAGATCCAGACAGATCTATCCATTTTTTCACAGATTTCCCAGGAAATGAAACATGGATCTTGATGGAAAAAACTATAATATTTAAGGGACTTGTATCTATGAAAATGTGCTATTTGGTGCAGCTCCAAATAAAAATCTGGATCTAGCAAATGAAAATAATAAATGTGATTTTTATCAGGGAACTGATAAGGCGTGGTAGAGGTATGTGCTCTACGGAGTGCCCTTCTACTTCTGAATTATATTAGGATGTATTTGTGTTCATTAAGTTGTTTTCACCCTTAGTAGATGGCCTACTCTGATATATTTAAGGTTAAAAACGTTTCCTATTATCACATTTTCAAACTTTCCATTATAGTAGATTTAGTTTAGAGGTTTGAGTAATTTTCTGAATAAGTTGTATATCACAATAGTTGGAGACAGCTGAGAAAAGACAGAAGTGAGCGATTAAAAGTTATAACGTGTCACAAGAGTACTTTTCCTTCTGCCAAGGATTATTTGTTCCCTCCAGATATGGCCTCCTCCCTGCTGCTGTCTAAAAATCACATGGTC
Source organism: Hippoglossus hippoglossus (assembly GCF_009819705.1). Lineage (NCBI taxonomy): Eukaryota > Metazoa > Chordata > Actinopteri > Pleuronectiformes > Pleuronectidae > Hippoglossus > Hippoglossus hippoglossus. The sequence goes on along the minus strand of NC_047162.1, from coordinate 11,383,750 downwards.
AGACACGTTTCTCTAAGAGTTAAAACAATAACAAGTCTTCAGAAGAATTTAAAATGTAATATCCACTTCACTACCATTATAAACTTGTGGCAAAAGAGCCTTGTGTGGCGTCAAGAGAAGACTGGTAGAGGTTATTCTTTGCTGCCAATGATTGAGAGTTTGAGCTGTGTCTTTAACAACCCAGGCCTGTTTCCAGAAGTGCTTCTTTAACCTGTAAACATTTCAGACTGCAGAGAGAGGGGGGAAGAAGCGTGGCTGAGAAGCCGAGAGTGGGGGTTAGAAAGACAGTGAGAAGGGGGAAGGGGGGTTCAAAAGTTGGAGGAGGAGCTTCTTGTAATCATCTCATGACTTCAGTGGGAGGCGAAGAGAACTGTTTAACATCCAAACTGAATCTAAACTTCAAACACAGTTTTACATGAGACCTCTGGAGATTTAATTTCACATCTTAGCATAAAGTTTGGCTTCTTTCGTGCTGTTGCTTGTATTCTTCTTGGTGAATGTGTGTGTGTGTGTGTGTGTGTGTGTGTTAGCCGTCTCTCCCTCTCATTGTGTGTTTGCTGCTGGAGGTGGGACGGCTCAGCTGATGTCATTGAGTGCAGCAGGCTGAGCCTGAAAGAGGCCCTTTGTTGGCAGCTGTAGCACGAGTAGTCCCTGTGTCTCAGATATACACTCAAACAGGGGACAGGAGAGAGGAATGGCACCGCTCAGACTGCCCTACTGCCCACTCAACTGACACTTCTTCAAGTCGAGCAAGCTTCTGGACCAAACCCACGCTTTTGGATAGTTTTTGTGCGTTACAAAAGCGGAGCTAACCAAAAGCCCAAAAGCCAAAGAGGGAGAAAAAAAAAACATGGAGACGCTCAGAAGAGAAAGTTGGTAGACTTTGCCGGACAGTGGATCCCGCTTTTTCGGATCAGAGAGGAGCGAGGAGAAGGAAAGGATTTACAGCAGCTGGAATATCCGAGGAAAAGAAAAATAGTATTTTTCAGCATTTATTGTCGCTTGGTGCTGTTTCTCCATTTCTCGTTTTTTTTCTTCTGTTTGAATTTTTCTACTACTGAACACATGTAGAGGGGGAAACGTTTGGGGGACGTCTGATTCGAACAAGCAACACAATTTTCAAGTGGGACGGGAAAGAAAACAAATGAAAATGTTGGAGATATGCCTGAAATTGGTGGGGTGTAAATCTAAGAAAGGCCTCTCGTCCTCCTCCAGCTGTTATTTGGAAGGTAAGAATGTTTGGTGATGGCTATAGTTCTGTTCCTTAGCTTGTGCATTGATTTAAAACTTTTGTTTGGGGAGATGTAAAGAAAAACCAAAGTTGAGATGTCGCAAAGGTAAAAAAAAAAAAACAAGCCGGGGATTTAGAGACGAGAGAAAATATGAAGTATGAAAAAAAGTCTAAACAATGATTTCTGGACTGTGGAAACTGAAGAATGGGGAGGAGAAAGTGCAGAGCGAGCGCAGGGGAGGGTGAGGGAGGCCAGACACACTGGCTAGCGGCAGAGGAAAGAAGTGGAAAAAGAGACGGAGAAGAGAATACAAGGAAATCTGATTCCTGGCCGTGTCCCACTTAACTCTTGTTTATGAGGAGAGGGGATCTAATCTCAGTCTGCGCTCTCATTTTCAATTCCCTGCAATGTCCTGGTACTTGGATCACATTTACGACTGTATTTATTTCAATTTTCTATGTACTAAGAGAACATATTTTCCATTTTTTTCCTAATTCGACTGTTCTGGACACAGATAAAGTGGGTAATTGATTTAACCATGATGTATGAAGCAAGAGGGGAATTCATAGAAGTCGAGGACACATCAAGTCTGTACATAATCAACAGAGCAATTAAATTGTATTGGAACATTCAGTGAAGTTCTGTGTGAGCCAAAGATTGTGTAACCAAATGATTTAATCGAGTTAATAGATTGGTTAGGACTGAACGTTTAATTGGAATATTAATTTGAAATATTCCTTAATATTCCAACAATGAATTATCTATCTGTCCATCTATCCAGCCATCCATAGATCCTACAGAGATGCCCTGGCCTATATTCTTCAGACTTAAGGGAACATCCTTGTTTCGTACCGACCCCCAAAAATATCCGTAAAAATGTACATCTTTTTAATCTCCATATTATTCAGCTATATTCCTGGGCAGCTGTCCTCTGACTTGAATGACCGTGATAAAGAAGTCTGTAATTTTCAGACCATATTAAAGGCACAGCAGATCTCATGTTGAGATGATGCTCAACTCCACCTTCTAACTTCATGTCTGGAAATGCTTCACCAAAGCAGGAGGCCTTATATTATTTTGGTGTTAAGTAGGTATTTAGAATAAATATCTATTAGCATAAGAACAGGAACATGTTATTTGAGTAGTTTATGAAAGATTTGTTCTATATGATGTGACTGTAAGTTTAGTTGCCTTGTTCCACCTACTCTCCTCTACAGGGCTCTGCTTTGAGCATCCTGATAATATCTCCCTCAGTAGGTAAAACCATATCACATGATCTATATCAGGCTGCCTCACACTCAGGTGATGCAACAGAAGTATGGACGCTCGAGCTTTCCCCTCTCGCCACACTCAGAAATATGTGAATTTGGGACAAGGGCCAATTTCATGGAAGTGGACCCCACACCGTTGTGCAGATTCATGGTTGTAGTCGCTGATTTCTGTTGTGCCAGGTAGTTAAATGCGTTCGCCTTTCATCCAAGTTGTAAATCTGCTCATTTTAAATCACTGGAAATGAAATTAACAAGGCTCTCGTGGTCCTGAGCACCAGGACCAAGTGAAACCAAAACCAGGAATGAAGTTTAAATTTTTTACAAGTTGTCTGGTTTCTGAAGAAATTTCTGTCTTGCCTCAGTGTGTGTGCCCTGTGCAGTCAAAGCTATGGATTTGGAACAAGTTCCACACATACTTAATCATCTTGAGTGTTGTCTCAGTAATGCAGCCAGGACATGGTCTAATTTCTCCCACTGTATGGTCCTGGACAACGGAAGTCTGCTACAGGGCCTTTCTCCTTCTTCCTCACTCACCTCCTGAGTTTCCTTTCGCACATGACTTTTCTTTTTTTCCCCCTCTGAGCCGCATGTGTTTCGGGGCCCATGTGTCAGTGTGCTGTCACCCTCTCACAAAGAGCTGTGGTATTTGTGGCCCGTAAAGTGGCGGCATGAGCTGCTCAGACGCGCTCCCCTCACACTTTATGATCAGGCCACACTCTGGGCATATGGCACGTCTAGCTCGCTCTCAGGTCTGGTCCTTCCTTTTCCGGTTGCTTTCAGATCTCGCTCAATTGATCCTCTTAGCTTCAGCCCAAATCTGACAAAACGCTGCTGTTATTTTCATTTTTCATCCATCTACAATGTTCATTGGGAACACACTTATCCTGTTTATGTAACAAAGGCTGCTGTTTCTTTTGTCACGTATTCACAAACACATTCTAAGACCCTGCGCAATGTAAACCAATACTACCTCATGATTAAGTCTGTGTTTACAGTTTGAGACTTCATTTCCATGGTTTCATATTCGGGAAATTAGAATCAACTTAAATTTAAAATGGAGCTTGGCAGTTCTGAAGAACTTATGACTTGACAAGTGTTCATCCTTTGCCAGACAAAGATTAAATGACTGGAGAGCACTTTATAAAAGATAGCCTGGATGTTGTTGAGTTTCTCACCAATGTTTATACTGCACAATGGGTTTTATCGTCATATTTAAGAAATCTGAATTGTGGATTCAAGACAGGATGTGAATTGAGAGATTGTGAAGTCTTTCAACTAATATTAAGTTAATTCTCAGTTGCATGTTGTGTTTCAGAAAAGCACTTTCCTAAAAGGCCTGTTGGTTTTTCTGTTTCCAAACCGCGTGATTGTCGGTCTCTTTGTCTTTGCATGAGGCACATAGATACCTGTCCTTACCAGCTGAGGTATGCAACCGTGCTTGTTCCAAAATGTTTCAGATCTGTCTCTTTTTAGGATTGAAACCAACATAAATATGAGATTCTGAGCCGAGCCACATTATCCAGACAAATTCAAATTAAGGCGAAATGCTTGTGACCTAAAGGGAGGATGTCTCACTCTGTGCTCAGGCAGGCCAGCCCAGCTTGGCAAGAGATGGTGTGTGAAAGTCTCTGAACGGCCTCCAACACAACGATGCCTGTGACTTGTCAACAATATCATGTGACTGGCTGGAGGAAGCATATGTTCTGTTTACTTCCCTGTGGAAGTAGTTTTAGTTCCGAGCACTGAATCTACTTCTTCTGCAGTATTTAGAACTTGTGGTTTTACTGAAAGATATTCGAAGGTGCTTGCATGTCTGTATTTGACAACAAACATCCTCGTGAGAAGGTGCATGTGACTTGTCTGTACATGCACGATCAGCTCTCTGCTCTGTTTATACCACGTCCACATGTGCTTTTATCACTTAGTACACATTGTCCTTTTCCTCAAATCTAGCCTCTTGATGATTCTTGCTGCTTTTACACCTCTGTCCTCTTCAGATCAGACGGACCTAATCACCTCTTCTCCAGGCAAAACATGTCTGATACAGGTTATCTCACTCTTATGTGTTTACTCTTAGAGTTTTTCCTCAACTGACCCTGACTCACCCACTTATGCAGTGCAGGTTATCTGCTAGCAGCTGGGGCTTGATTTTGCCCCAGTGTTTTCTGTTGTTATACGATCAAAAGTTGGTAACTCAGTAACATCACATTTTTCGAATGACATGTTTTGGACATAATCAGCTGAATCTGAGAGGTTTTCAAATGGTTTTATGAGCGTAAGAGGTAGAAGAAAACATAAAAATATCAACTTACAGATTTATGGTTTTTCCATAAATAAACAGACGATAGAATGGAAAACTGGTCTGAAGGCAGAAGGGCAATGCTCGAATTGTTCTGTTAGTGGTACCAATGGTGTGATATGATACATTCATTCAAAAAGCAGGTTTTTAGTTTCAGACTGTGATTCTGCATTTCAGAATCTCTGCTTCTGTATGTTGCTGAACTGTCGTGAGCAAATCCTGAAAATCGTTGTTAATCTAACAAGCTACAAAACTCTACATATCTGAACATATCTATTGCTCCTCTTTCTTAAGAATTTGAATCAAGTACACACACTTACAAAGATCACTGCCACTCACTGTGTATGTGGTTTCCAAGGAAAACAAAACTCTGCTCTTTAGTCGTCAATAGGGATGCAGTCAAATACATTATCAGCTGCTTTTTGTTTTTAGCCTTTAGGAAATGCCATAGTGTGTGGTCATATTCTCCTATTGTATAGCTCCCACTTTGTCCTCTGAAGCTAAAAGTTGCCATGAGACCATTGTTTTTTTGTTGAAAGATTCATTGATGTTGGGGGAACTTGACTTCCTAGGCCCAGGGTAGTTTTCTGCTGTAGGAGGTGTTATTTTGTTATCTATATGAGGATGTGTGAAAAACGATGATATAACTGTGGTTTGGTCAGTTGTTGATGGGTATAATGTGTAATTTGTATGCATTAAGATGCCAAATTATGACAAGAACTATATTATATAATTTGGCTGAGTTGTGTACTTGCATAAACCCAAATGTTTAAGGCAATTTTCAGATCTTGATAAATCGACTGGTCGTCTACAAGAAGCAGCTAAAATTTCCTTTTTAATCCTGATTCTTATGTTGCACTATTTTAAATATTGCTGGTTTTTAACTATTTATTTTAACTTTATATTCTAACCATAACCAGGCAATTGACCTGTTTACCTAAAACAGCTACTACAGGCATATTCTGTTATTTTGACAAAATGCAGAGTAATGAAATGAATGTAATCACCCGGGGTCTTTTTCAGAATTAAAAGTTTAGATATGCATCACTATGCCAGACCAATCATTCTCATGTTTGCCACGTGATAGGAGCTAACCCCTAATTTTGACAATCATACCATAATTATGGAAGATTATGTTTCAGCACTTTTTTAATGACTCAGGTCGTGTTTCCCCCCTTTTTTGTTTTCTCTTACACCCGGGGCTTTAAAAGTAAGATGCTGCGAACAAGTGTGACAACAGCTGAGCAAGCCACACACGGAGCTCATGATTAGAGCCATGAGCTGTTAGAAGTCCTCTCCTCATTTCACTCTTCTCCCCCCCCCTCTCTTCATCTTAAATACCATCTTCACCTTTTCTCACATTGTACAATTTAGCCATCAGTTTGACTTCTGTCTATAATTAACATAACTACGACTTAAAGCTCTCTGAACTCATTACCTGCGACTGCAAGCGCATCCATTTTACAGTTGCAGTGCAGATTCAAGCTGAGACACATTCTCATGGTCTGATGTGAGGTGTATGTCTACTTTATTTTTAAGATAACGAGAACCAAGCAGGATAATCCAGGAAATGAAACTTGTCGAGACAGCAGGGACACAGTTTGTCACATGATCAGGTTTATGACTCTAATCCCAAGGTGGGATCACAGCTGATGACCTGCTTGTTGGAGCAAGGCACAAATTGAAGGGGATGCAGAAGAATTTAAATGACACATGGGAGCTGACATAGTCGCTGAGTCATTCAACATGTGTGAAGCTGTATGGGAAAGGTGCCTCACAATGATTGCTGCATACCAAACACACACCTACATATCTCCCTGTTTGATGTTCTCTCTCATATTGCTACTGCCGACATGTGCTCAGATTTTCTGATTCTGCTGTTTATTTCAGAAGCTCTCCAAAGGCCAGACTTCGAGGGTCAGGGTCTGACAGAAGCGGCCCGGTGGAACTCCAAAGAGAATCTGTTGGCTGGACCCAGTGAGAATGACCCCAACCTGTTTGTGGCACTCTACGACTTTGTGGCCAGTGGCGACAACACACTCAGCATTACCAAAGGTAAGGGAAAGAGGGAAAAAATTCTTATTTCACAATGGGGTTGGAGTGAATCGATATGACAGTAATACCAATTCATTTTAATATTTCTATAAACTTTCACTTTCATCAGTGGATGTTGTTGATTATTTGTGAATTGACACTTCCAGAGAATTTCGCTCTCGATAAGTTTACTGGGAAACTGCTTTTTTGCTTCCCGTCCTGTCTTCATCCCCCGTCTGACTCTCACTTCCTGGTGATCGTCTCACCCGTGGGTTTTTTGCGCCCCCCCCCCCCCTACTGAACAATACCCCAGATGGATCACACAGACAAACAGAGGAAGGAAGGAGGGAACATATGCACCGGAATAAACAAGAGAATGTCCTGGACCACATTAATAATCACAATTGCAAAACAAATGTTTTCCTTTGGGTCTATACTTAACTTGGAAAACACCACTATTTAAATTAGAGGTAGGCAACTAAATTGGCTACTTTTGTGATTTTATTGTATTGTTTAAAGCTACTTTTAGGTGTTTCCGCTCTAAACTAAAGGGGAAAAATCAATTTCCTGAGTTCAGGCAACAAAAACGATGTTTCCTGGTGAAAGTAAAGGTGACATTAGAAACAGTAGATTCCTGCATGTTTGACTCAAATAATGCTGAGTTCAGCTTTTGTACCATGGTATGGTATCCTGTTACATCATGGAAAGAGTATGAAGGCTCTATAACAATCCCAGCTGTGGAAATATTCCATTCAAAATCACAAGAATCACAAGGTACTTTCTCCACAAGTAGCCTTGATTCTTCTATTTTTAAATTTCGATCTCCTGTGTTGACTAGGAGAGAAGCTGCGCGTGCTGGGTTACAACCACAATGGCGAGTGGTGCGAGGCACAGACCAAGAATGGCCAGGGTTGGGTGCCATCCAACTACATCACACCGGTCAACAGCCTGGAGAAGCACAGCTGGTACCACGGACCCGTGTCACGCAATGCTGCAGAGTACCTGCTCAGCTCGGGCATCAACGGAAGCTTTCTGGTCCGCGAGAGCGAGAGCAGCCCCGGTCAGAGGTCAATATCTCTGCGGTACGAGGGGAGAGTCTACCATTACAGGATTAACACTGCGTCTGATGGCAAGGTAGGCATCAGTGGAGACAGACACGCACTGTGTATACAGAATGATTTCTACCCTTCAAACAGCAAAACAGAAGACGTATCCCCAACACACAGTCACAGATGTTTTTTAGGTTTATCCGGGTTTTACCAGGTTTCTTCAGTATTAAACAAATTAACCAAAGACTTTTAGAAACATCATCACAAATACATTATATAGACAATCAGCCCAGAACCTCCCAGCAGTATATAACCAATAAATTCTAGTAATAGAATTTATCTATTAAGAATTGATGAATTAATCAGTTAAATAATAATAATTTAGGTTTTTGCTAAAGTTGACACTTCATTGACCTCCAGGACTTTTTTAGGATTCATTTTGATGCCTTTTAAACACTTGCAGATACTTGCAGATTCCTCGTTTTATATATATTAGAATCTAAAGTAATCTAAAACCAAATTCTTGTTATTAAAGTTGGACGTTAAGTAGAGTAATCAAAGCAGTAACAGCTTAGCCGCTGCAGCACTTTGAGAATAGCAAGAAATAAGTAAATCACACTCAAAATGTGACACTGATACGTACAAGAACAGGCCAGGACACAGGTTTCATTCATAGACTCCCCCTGCAAAGACAAGACATGAGGTTATAATTTTATTAATTTATTGTCCCTGAAAATGCTTTAAATTGTTAATGGGTTTTGCATTAGAGCTTCAGCTTGGTTTAATAAGTCCAAGATATCTGGAGCATGGTTTATTAAGAGCTTTTACACATGGTGCAGGGTATCACATCCTGATGGTCATGATAGATTAGATCGGGCCATATTTCACTCTGTGTGCAGCTGAACCTCCTGGTGTGGGATTCCCCCAAATTGCTATGTCGGTTTAGAAGCCGCTGCCATTTTGGCTGGGTCACTCTGCGATGCAGCGAGGTGAGCTAGCTCGAGGAACGCTAGCTATGACAAGAATTTCTCCATCACCCAATGCGCTGCTCATAATGGCCAGCAGACGCAAGACTGGCCAGACACTGACGCCCATGCTAAGACATGCAATAGCACAGACAGTTGCGGCCAAGTATGCGCACACGCGCACACACACACGCACTGACACACACACACACACACACACACACACACCCACACACCAAACAAATGGACAGACAGCGACAGCACACACACACACACACACACACACACACACACACACACACACACACACACACACACACACACACACACACACACACACGGTTCCTCTTCTCATATTGTTTTCCATTCTCCTACTGAGATAAAACTCAAGAATCTGGCATGATGGAGTTTGAGGTCACGTCAGTAAACCCCCCCTAAGCTGCAGCTTTTTACCCTGACTCTTACCCTGTGATAAACATTCCTCTGAATGACTAAGGTTTGTTTGCACAAAAAGCAGTTTTTTTCTCTGACTAAATGCTCATAGTTTAAGCCAAGATAGCAGCCCACTGAACATTAAATCCTCTTTAGATCTCAAAGGTCCTTTCATTACAGTCAAGGTTCTTTTTCCCTTTTCCTTCCACATGCCTTTGGCTTAATGCTCCTTCACAAGTAAAACAATGCAAAATGCAGATTTGCGAGCAAATCAATATAAGGATTATGTAAGACTTGCACAAAGAAAAAGACTTTCCGCTGAGCCCTGATATAAATCCTCCCCTTCACCAGCTTCTTGACAAATGCCTTTTTCATGGTGTGCTGCTGACACTTTTTCAGTCATTTCTGCATCTCATACGTTTCCACAACACCAGGTATTGTTTCCAGACATTAGGTGTGTGCAAGATCATTTTAATGGTTGATATTTTGGAAAATAGACAGTAGTTGACCTAATTTATCTTGTTTTATTGTAAAAATCTAAACTGTGTAATGTTTTGCTGGAACCAGAAAGTTACTCTAGTTGATTATCCTCGGCTGAACTGGCCTCTCATGATCACCTTCTGAAATGAGTTGTCTTCTTTCCCTCCAGCTGTACGTCTCGTCAGAAAGCCGTTTCAACACACTGGCGGAGCTGGTGCACCACCACTCCACAGTGGCCGATGGCCTCATCACCACGCTACACTACCCGGCGCCGAAGCGCAACAAGCCTACCATCTACGGGGTTTCCCCCAACTATGATAAGTGGGAGATGGAGCGCACTGACATCACCATGAAGCACAAGCTGGGCGGGGGCCAGTACGGGGAGGTGTACGAGGGCGTGTGGAAGAAGTACAACCTCACCGTGGCCGTCAAGACACTCAAGGTAAGAAGACAGAAAAAAAGTGCCTTCACTCATTTCATGTGAGAAAATATATTTCTTACCACACGCTTACCGCTATTACTCTCATATATTTACCTTTACAAGAAAATTATGGATTTCAATAACTTTTGGACACATACTTTTGTCAAACAGTAACTTAAGCTGTTTTCAGACATGACCTCCGGGTAAAATCCGGAGAATTGGCTACAGAGTTTACCAAGAGTTTGTCTTTCACACATGCACAACTCAGCGGGAGGTTCTCTGCACAGACACGTTCACAACAGCATCAAATCCTCCGCATTATTCAGGCGAGAGGTGGCGCAACCAGGTGCAGGAGGCAGGAAGTGATGTCATAACCTCACTGCGTAGATCACGTGATCATGTTTACAGCACCCTGACACCGTCGTCAGCTCTTATCACTAACCTTAACAACTCTCTTGACATCTTCATCGGTGTGTTCAACGTTTATGGCACCGCTTTTTCATCGGGAGATATTTGTTTCACTCACAGTGGGATCCCCTGCTGTGTTCACACATCGACTTCTCCTGGATTTTTACGGACTTTATACTAGGAGGTCGGGCGGATATAGTTCGTAGAAACTGCGGAGCGTCTCACTCGGACATTTGCGTTGACACATGCACGTCCTCCGGAGAAAATACAGAGGATCTGCTGAGTCCAGTGCATCTCTGAAAGCAGCTTTGGTGTCAGCGGTCTTTAACATGGCTGAATAACGCTACCATCTGGTGCTGTGTTGATGTAACTGCAGCTAGTCTTCTTTGTCAACAATTCTTTTCAGGAGGACACGATGGAGGTGGAGGAGTTTCTTAAAGAGGCTGCTGTTATGAAAGAGATCAAACACCCCAACCTTGTGCAATTGTTAGGTATGTAAAATAAAAAATCATTTCTTTTGGTCTTTTGCAGATGTGCTTATGGTGGCACATAAAGATATATATTGTTTGTTTAGATTTATAGATGAAGGCAAACATGCTAACACAAGATATGTCATGAATGATGATGACCTTGTTTCCTTGGCAGGTGTGTGTACACGGGAGCCACCGTTTTACATCATCACAGAGTTCATGACCCACGGGAACCTCCTCGACTACCTGAGAGAGTGCAATAGAGAGGAGGTGAACGCCGTGGTGCTGCTTCACATGGCCACGCAGATCTCCTCTGCCATGGAGTACCTGGAGAAAAAAAACTTTATCCACAGGTAAAGACCTTAAAGTTCCCGTTTAGACTAAACCTGAGTGGTCACCTAGAATTTTAGTCTTCAGTATGACCACACATCTTCAGTGAGATTTCAGTCAGAGGTAGTTGTATATAAGAGAAGCAACATTCTTCTGTGCAGCTCCCCTCTCTCACTCTCCCATCTGTTCTCACAGGAGGACAGACTCGTATCACAGAGGAGTGGATGTTGTAACATTTCTAGTTTGTTCTGGCATGTTTGTCTAACAAGGTCCTTTTAGAAGCAAAGAGATGATTTATGTCTTTCACATTTGCCAAAGTGCATTTTAATTTTCAGACCTGACAAGACTCAGCTTGTGACTCTGCTCCACACAAAACATCTGTAGAAATCCAAAACTTCAGTCAATGTTGTAACCAGACACTGTTTTTTTTTTTACTTTCTCTTCATCTTTGTTCCTCTCTTGTTTTCTTACCATTGGATCAGTGTTCAAAGGAACTTGTGCTTTTTTTTTTTGGACTATTTCACTAAAAAAATTTGTTTTTAGAAAATCCACTTTGACCCTTTGTTCATCTCTAATTCTCCTCTCCCCTACAGGGACTTAGCTGCCCGTAACTGTCTGGTTGGGGAGAACCACCTGGTGAAGGTGGCCGACTTTGGTCTGAGCAGGTTAATGACAGGAGACACCTACACAGCTCACGCCGGAGCCAAGTTCCCCATCAAGTGGACCGCTCCCGAGAGTCTGGCCTACAACAAGTTCTCCATTAAGTCTGACGTCTGGGGTGAGTTTGATCTCGTTTAGGCAGCGACATAATTTATTCCTAATGTTCCTGCCTGAATAACTCTTGGACAAGTGGAAACAGTCATTGAGTCACTGAAATTATTTTCACACATTGAGTATTGTTTTACCAGCTGGTCCCTGATGGAACAACATTTAAATCAATAGAATCACTTTTCAAGAAAGCCAGAAGAGTTTTTAGAGATTTTTAATATTTTTGAAAAAAGGTAATCTATTAAGTTTTGAGAATTCTTGTTTGATATTTCATGCTTTCCATGGGCTTGTCCCACCACCTTTAAAATGATTCATTAGAGGGTGAGAGTGACATTGGCACCATGGCGACCACTGCAAGTGTGACACATTATGAGAAAGCACATATTCTTTATGTTCCAGTTATTTAGGTCTGGTTGTCTCTGTTTGTTTTTCTTCCATCTCCAGCATTCGGTGTGCTGCTGTGGGAGATCGCCACCTACGGCATGTCTCCTTACCCCGGCATTGACCTGTCCCAGGTCTACGAGCTGCTGGAGAAAGACTATCGTATGGACCGACCCGAGGGCTGCCCCGAGAAGGTCTACGAGCTCATGAGGGCCTGTGAGTAGTAAAACACATCTATCCACACTGTGGTGGGAGGGGCTTGTCTCTGATGGAAGGACTTTTATAAGTTGAATCTCTTTGTCTTTCTGTCAGGTTGGAGGTGGAACCCTTCAGAACGCCCCTCCTTTGCTGAAACACACCAAGCTTTTGAAACCATGTTCCAGGAGTCCAGCATTTCTGATGGTCAGTGTTCTTTTCTTTACTGTCAAAAGCAAATGTTCTTGTGGGTAATATTTTACAGATACCTGCCTTCAGTGAACACACTCTGCTCTTCTGTCATAGTTGTAAATGTGTATAATCGTCATGTTTGGTTAAGTTAGATACGTGTAATTTTAGAGGTGGAAAAGGAGCTGGGCAAGAAAGGGAAGAAGTCGACATTAGGCCCCACCCAGAAAGCTCCAGAGCTGCCCACCAAGACCAGAACCCTCCGCAAGAACATGGACAACCGGGATGGAGACAGTCCAGGTGAGACAAACTGTTCAGTTCAATTTGTTCAGATGATAACATGCTAAACAAGATCTGTTGTCTTGTCACTTCCTTTTAACTTCCCTTTGAGCTAAGAGTTTTTTTAAGAGCCAGCTCTGTCTCCCTTTTAAACATTCGCCTTACTTGAACAGTAGTTTCCATTATTTAGTTTTTTCAGTCTGTATAGCATTTGAATCATTTAATTTTACTTTATCACTAATGATTCCCTGGTTCTGTGTGATTTCTCAGACCCAACAGACCCAGAGGCAGCTGTGTCATCACCCATGCTTCCCAGGAAAGCGCGTCCCCTCCTGGACAACAACCTGAATGAGGATGACCGCTTGCTACCCAAAGACAAGGACAAGACCCGCGGCAGTGGTCTCCTCAGCCTCATCAAGAAAAAGAAAAAGAACGCACCAGCTCCGCCCAAACGCAGCTCCTCTTTCAGAGAGATGGACGTCCACCATGACAGGAGGGGCGTGACTCCAGATCTTAGGGATACTGACAACTTCAACAATGGTGCATCTCTGGCCATTAATGACAACACGCATGGCCATGACTCCTCTAAGTTCCTGAATACTAACAATAATGGGCCAGGGGGCATGACCAACGGGGCTCCTACCTACCCAGGACCATTATTCCCCAGGAAGAAGGGAGCTCCTGCTGTGCCTGGCCCAGGAGGCAAGGCAGCTACCACACCACCAAGCGAGGAGGAATCCATGTCCAACTCCAAGCGTTTTCTCTGGTCCTCTAGCATGCCCTCTGGCTCGAATGGTAAAGAATGGAGGTCTGTCACCCTGCCACGAGACTTGGGCCAGCGCCACTTTGACTCAGGTACCTTCGGGGGCAAGCCAGCTCTGCCGCGCAAGAGAACCAGTGAGCAGAAAGGGGAGAACACCCCTCGGATGGGCACCCTGACGCCACCACCACGTCTGACCACCTCATCAGACGTTTCCTCTGCCTTCTTAGGCAAAGACACTGATCCCAGCCCTGGTTCCAGTCCTCAGGCTTTAACACCTAAGGCGGTCAGGAGACCAGGTTTACCGGGGCTGGAGAATTCCAAAACCAGCGCTCTGCACGCCGAGCTCCTCAAGCCCAATGTGTTCCCCGCTATGGGTGCAGCTGGAGAAGAGTGCAGGGCCCGCAGGAACAAGCACGCTGGGGACTCCTCATCTGTCAGGGAAAGAGGAAAGATACAGAAACCCAAGCCAGCCCCGCCTCCGCCACCCACCAATTCCAAAACGGGCAAGATCTCCCGCAGCCCCACTCAAGATCTCCCTTCCCCCTCGTCCACCACTTCAGACTTCAAAGCTAAGGGTCTCCCCTCCGTCTCAGAGCCCCACCACACAACCACTGCCAGTGACCAAGCCCGTTCAGCACTCAGTGAGGGCTCCAAGAAGCTGCCTCTGGGCTCCACTTCCAAACCTCAACCGTTGAAGACCTCCTCCTCCTCCCCCTCAGTGTCCACCTCCCTCTCTAGCCAGAGTCTAGGAGGCTTCTCCTCCTCCCTCTCCTCTCCCGGCGATCAGAGCTCGCCCACCGCTTTCATCCCCTTAGTGAACACTCGACGTTCCCTCCGCAAGACTGCGCCCCGCCAGGCCTCTGAGCGCACCCCCAACTCAGCCGTGACGCGCGAAATGGTGCTGGAGGGCACCGAGTTGCTCCGGGCTGCCATTTACCGCAACTCGGAGCAGACTGGCAGCCACAGCGCTGTGCTGGAGGCCGGCAAGAACCTGTCGAAATACTGCGTGAGCTACGTCGACTCCATCCAACAGATGAGGAACAAGTTCGCCTTCCGCGAGGCCATCAACAAGCTTGAGTGCAGCCTGCGGGAGCTGCAAATCTGCCCCACTGCCACAGGGGGCGCCAATTCACAGCAGGACTTCAGCAAGCTGCTGTCCTCTGTCAAAGAAATCAGTGACATCGTTCAGAGGTAGCGCCCTAAAAGCTCCGAACACGACATAAAACTCATACTGTTTGTCACACTACCCCCTTTTTTCTGAGCATGCGCGTGAACGGTGGTTCATGGCGAGCTCACGTTGGAGAGCTGAGGGTAAAGCCTGCTGGAGAGCAGCAGCAGCAGAGTGTAGCTTCACACTACAGTACACTCTGAAACACTTAAGCCTGTGGTTACTGTGGATGGAATCAGACAGTTTGCAATATTGAACAGCCTTAACTATGAATGAACAGTGTCTTTAGGCCTTAAA
This sequence comes from Hippoglossus hippoglossus, assembly GCF_009819705.1. Lineage (NCBI taxonomy): Eukaryota > Metazoa > Chordata > Actinopteri > Pleuronectiformes > Pleuronectidae > Hippoglossus > Hippoglossus hippoglossus. The sequence goes on along the minus strand of NC_047162.1, from coordinate 11,368,319 downwards.
TGAGGGGCCAGCAGGAGCTAGGGGCCAATTTTTGATCTACATGACTTTTCACCAATCATTTTTGAAATGATCATGTCTTATATATTCAAGTTGTTTTTTTCTCCCCTTTATCAATGACACTAGTGGAAAAAAACAAGGCCTGTGATATTTCCATCACTGTTGGTGTGTTTGATTTTTTTTTTTTTCATTGATGCTGATGACAATGAGCAAAAAACAAAACACTTAACCTCATTTTGTTCTCGGATGCTTTCTAACACTTACACAACTGATCTCATTTCCAATTTCCACCTGTAAGAACTCGGGAGTTTCTGGAATCAGTGTTTACAGCCTGATGCCTCTGTCCAACGCATCCCAACATTCTCCATCACTTTGTACCGTGTCATCGGTGATTGGTTGTGTGCCGAGTGGGGAAAACGCCAGTGTTTGTTCTGTATGAATGCTTTATTTTTGTTTTTTTTGCAGTATTTGCAACCATGTGCCATAGAAATGGGAGCAAGCAAATGAGGGAGAATGAGCTTCCTGGCCTTCCCCTTGTTTGTTCCACTGCACACTTTAGAGCCTTAAACACTTCACAAGTGCAGAAATGTGGCTGAATTTGTGCCTAGTGGCCAAGACTAACTGTCGATGTGTTTATTGGATTTAAATGTTTGCCATACCAAAAAAAAAACAGTCTCCAGTCAGTGCTGGAGGGGGACCAGGGTGATCCATAACTCTGTGGATCTGACTGTTTTATGTTTTCTCAACATCTTTTTTTTTTTTCATTCCTCTTTCTCTACATGCCAGTCACAAGCCATCAGTAGCAGCTCGGCCTTGTTTCATCAGTACAGAGGGATCATGGACTCAGTGTTTCTCCCTGACCACTGGGCCTCTTTGCTTTGAGAGGATCACCGTCTATGGAGAGTTTACGTCACATGGTCTACATGCTGTTTCAGAGGCCTTTCCACCCCTGCAAAAAAAAAAAAATGTATTATATATATATATATATGATGGGGGAAACACTGGACTGAATTGTTTATGGATCTATCACTTGCTGTCTTACAGAATGATGCGTAAGTGAGACGCTGACCATTATAGACTAAAAGAAGCCACAAAATTTCCACTGTGTGATCATAACGTGCCTTCATTTCTCGTCTGCATCTCCTGGACATTCTCAGTATTTGTGCTGTAGTCGTCTCATCCCGTGTGCCCCGTCTGACTGCGTCGCCTGAGGACACGAGTCAAACACAAGCTGCCTTGACTTCTTTTTGGTACTGTCAGTGTTGGCTTATGTTTTGTTTTTTTAATGCCTCCCTTTTGACCAACCATACCACTACTCTTTGTGACTAAGCATCCTCACCAATTTTTCTAGACAAACTTTGCTTTCCTTTGTAAATGTTTTATTTTTCCTGTTTTGTTTCTCCCTCTCTAGCCTTGGTGCAATTGTTGTTGCAATAAAATACAAAGCAGTCATGCTACTTGAAATACATTGATGAGTCTTGATGCTGTGTATCCATCCGACACTTTACCCCTTCAAATGTCAATCCCAAACTTTGTCAGAGAGATAAAAAGAAAACAGACTCACGTCAACAGGTTATGTATAATTTATTTTTCTGTCTAGAGTATTTTATCATTAAAATCAAAATGTCAACATTTTAAAATCATATACACGCAAGAACGCATTTAAATGTTAGCACAGCTCCTTAAAAATTTATACATATGTACGTTTTTTTCTTTTACTTGTGGACAGACAAAAGCAGGAAGTGGTCACTCCAACTGCAAAAGAGGCGGGACACAGGGAAAAGGAAGACCCGGCCCCACCGACTTCCCACGATATCAAACCACTCCCCCCAAAAAAAGTTAAGACAGCGATGCGGGCCCCCTCGTAATGTGGAGGTGCTATGATGGTTGTGGGGGGGGGGGGAAGAAAAAATATATAAACATAGAAAGTGCCCCATCCTGCCCTTTGTACAGAAATGAGAAGAACTAAGTTTGCAGACATAAATAACATCTCAATCCACTTCCTCTCCCCTCAACCAATCGGCAGGTTCAGTAGTGTGAAGACAGGGGTGGTTTGGGGGGGGGGGGGGTGTTTAGGTGTCTGTCCTTTACATACATTTATTAATAGAAACTATGTTACAGAATTTCCCAAGCATGAATTACAGGCAACCCACTAGCACGTCAACTGTACAGATCTTGGCAGAGCCAGCAAATAAATTTCTAAATCCCAAGTAGCGAGGTCATCACCAAATAGTTAAGAAGCGAGATATATACAGCTGTTCAATCAGGGAATCACTATGATACAGAACAATTGTAAAAAAAAAAAAAAAACATTATTGGATTCTGACAAATTCATTGTATTTTTTAGGGGGTGGGGGGGGCATGCTGCTTGGTGTTGTAGTACACAACTGTCATAATGAACACATCACCTCTTCAGATCAGCCACACATGAAACATAGTGGTGAGATGGTTTCAGACCATGTGAGCCACCAGTGTGGATCGTAATTATTCTAAATCGAGTGCAGCGGAAAGAGTATTAAGATTTAAGAGTAATAACGTGAATTATAATAAGGCAACAAACAATGACAAAGACAATGCTGGTAAAGACAGATTCTGTAGATAGGACCTGGGAGGAGTTTCGGGCTCAGGCGTTTGAAAGGGAATGGGTGAGCTGGTGCAAAGAAACCGATGTGAATGAATATTTCCATCCCAAAAAACGGGAAAGCCACGTTATTTTTTGTTTTTTTTTTATGTTTTTCTCAAAGTGTCAAAAAGAAACGACCCATCCAACTTCTTAAACACACCAACACTCACAAAAACACACACATAAACTGGAAAACATCCAATATTCCTTCCTACGATTTCTCCGAGGAGAGAGAGACCGAGGAATCACCCGCAAATTCCCCGTGGGTGCATTTTAAATGTCGCCCCCCCCCCTCTCTCTCCTGAGAACATCTGTGCTGCCACATCTGGCAAAAGGAACTTGCTTTGTTCCAAGCAGCGGAAACAGGATTAAAAGCCACAAACGCAGGGTTGGATCTTGCTGGAAAAAGCTTGCTCGGCTACAGTAAACCATGCAGGAGAGGCGCCAGGAGATTGGGAATATAATTTGGATCTGATTCATACTGAGCTAATGAGGGGTGGATGAAACGTGTTGCAGTGCTTACATGTCATATACAGCTATAAAACCAAACATAAAAAACAGTCTCGGTTTATCGTTATCGTATGAACATTACGTCTATCTAAAGTGTCAGTAACCCGTGTAATGTGTTGGTGGTGTCTGGGATACTACAACGGGAGGGGAGCGAAAGAGGAGCGTTATGGGATGAAAACACACTGACAGATTTGAAGGAGGAGTGAGACGGCAACAGGGGAAGGGACAAGCGAGAGGGGAGGAGGAGGAAGAAGAGGTGGAGGGGAGATGTCGTCCACGCAGCCCAGCTCAGTCTGGCCCAAGTCAATATCCGTCCCCCGTCCCTTCGCTCCGCAGCCCTGCGCTCATGCAGCTCCGGGTGCACTGAGGGAGGATGAACATACAGAAGTGACGGAATGGATGAATGATGCAAGCGGGGGGGGGGGGGGGGTGGTTTTTGAGGGGAAGGGCAGGACAGACGGAGACAGAGACAGAGAAGAAAAGGGGAGGTGGAGGGGGGTGTTTGCTTGGTCATTAGCAGCCGCAGCCTTCCCTCTGGGGCTGTGGTTCGCTGGTTAGCCGGCCACCCTGGGGGGCCGAGGGCTTGTGCTGGACCCCCGACTCGGCGGCGTTCAGGTCCAGGCTGCCATCTTGGATGTTCTGGTAGATCTTCTTAGCAGCTTCCAGGAAGGCGTCCTCCACGTTTTCACCTCTAAACACGGAACATGAACATGTGAGAGGAGGCACACGAAAGCAAGTAAGGATGTTTCAGGTTGTGGAAGTAGTGCAGACTTACGTTTTCGCACTAGCTTCGAGAAACAACAGACCTGTAGAACATAAAACAGACACGATGACAGAGTCAGTTCCAAACTCACATACCTCGAATACCAAGTCCTCGTTCGCCCTCTCTCTTAATTAACCAATCTGCTCACTTCATCCTCTATCCAGTCAAATTCTCCTAGTTTGTGTCTCAGAAATATAAATAAAAACCGATGTTAATCTTCACTTTTGTCTGTTTAAAATCAACCACAGGGTCTTTTATTATAAACATTCATGAAAGAACACAGAGGCTAAATCAAATTATGATTATAAATATTTGGACATGTTGGGATTCCTGGGAATGAGGATCGAGCTGTCAGAGATTTGGAAGATGCTGCAGAAAACGTATGACTAGTTACCAGCTGATTAGTTTCTTCTACCTAAACACCTTTTCCTCTGTCTTCCCTACGAGCGCTGTTCTGTGTCTGACTCACCGTTCTCCTCAGCAAATTGCTTCGCCTCCTCGTATGTGACGTCCCTCTGGGCCTCCAAATCTGCTTTGTTCCCTATGAGAATGATCACCTGAGAATACAGACGGATAAAAAGACAGTGAGACACTAATATTGACAGAAATTTGCTTTCTAAACCGCCAAGAGATGAGAGAACGCTGTTATAACATTGACTTCTCTGTTTCAAAAGGGGGCCCCAAGCAACAGTGATGTAATTAGACCTGTAATGAACTGATGTAATGTAATGAGCCTCCTTTTAGCCGACTGACGCACTTTTCTGTTTCCTTTCTTCAATCTTAATCAGTCTATTTTTAACCTTTTTTTCAGAACTTCTCAAAAATGATCCTCACAGCCAGAACAGCTAAAAATGAATTATAACTTATCAGCATGGAGGAGAAAGTTAAAGTCTGACACGGCAACAGGATTCATGGGATGACACTAATCTGCTGCATAACCAGAATACATAGAGCGAACAAAGAAATCTGAATTAATATAACAATTTCATTAAAACAAATATAAGTACTGTTGATTTGACACCAGTGTTTACACGTTTTTTTGCCTCAGACTGTTACGGGGCAAAGTGAGAACGTGTGACAGGTTATTTATAACCGATTGCTACATAACAAAGTCTTATAAAACTTAAATTAAATTGACAACAATTGGGCCAGAATGTAAGATCATTGGGTTTCCCATCTCAGATTAAAGCAAAAAAAAACAAAAAACACAAGCCATGACTGGACAACAACAGCGCCACCACATGGCTGCTGCAACACACTTCAGCAGGAACAGCAATGATCAACACAACAGCTTCAGCCGACAGACCTGGAGAATGTTTACCCTGTGGCTTTGTGTTTTACATAGATAAACATGGAGGCTGAACACTAGGAAAACATTTGTATTTGGGAATGGAGGTGACGTGCTGCAGAAGCCCAGTTCTCTGAAGGAGCACAGGCAGAGTAGAGCAGTATGATTGAAAACTAATCATATTGAAGGAGAAATCCAATTTAAGGAAAAGACAGAGCTCCGAGGCTTCAAACCCTCTCAGGGAGGAGGCAGGAAATAAAGCAGCAGAAGAGAGAGGGAGTATTTGAAAGAAATAAGAGTGGAAATCACACAGTAAAGAGTAAATACAGAGAGCAGGGGGTATAAAGAATAATCAAATGATGTGGATATGGGTTCTTACAGTATTGGGGTTGGTGAGGTTTCTGGCATCAGTCAACCAGCTGCTGAGGTGGTTGTACGTGCTTCTCCTGCAGAACATCAGAGAGCGACAGGTTACTATGAGGACAAGCAAAGAGCTAACATCACAGGACATTTGTCATTAATATAATTTAGGGTATAATCTTAAATTTACCTTTTCTAATAAAGGTAACATTTCCTAAACAAAATGACAACAACCATCGACAAGTAACAGAGAAAATGGTCCAAAACTAAAAATATGTTCTACTAAAATGTAATTGGAAACACTTTACTTATTAAACTAGGCCACACAAAACTACAGGGAATGATACCAATATAAAGACCAGTTTAATTACAGATTATGAATAAGGAATTATCAGCCCTGAGTTTAAAGCGAACATTCATGACACAATGAACACTTTTGTAAGTCTCTCCTTCTTTCCATGGGACCTTCAGAAGCTGTGTGCAGCCAAATGAACAGTGATGGTAACAGTTCTTGTTAGTTTTTCCAGTTAAGCAGTGTTTCTGGGACCCAAGGGGCCCTGACAGGAGTTGGGAGTGGCGTGGACACATTCCACATGTTGGACTGTGTTTATTTAGCGGACCACTGATACCATCTAACAGTTTGGACAAGGACACAAGCTGTAAACCTGTTAATGTTTGTTCAGGAGGGAGTCTGTGGGACTGAGCTGCAGTCGTCAGCGGCTTTAGCTTTAATCTAACTTAAAAATGCCCAAGATGGTTATCACGTACTACATCAACGTTTTGGGGTTGACTCCCTGTGGTTGATGTGTATCTCTCTCACACACACATTAACACAGAACAAGCATGCTTGCATACCTGGTGATGTCGTAGACCATGAGTGCTCCTGCGGCACCGCGGTAGTAGGAGCGGGTGACGGCCCTGAAGCGCTCTTGTCCCGCTGTGTCCCAGATCTGCAGCTTGATCTTCTGGCCACTCACCTCGATGATTCTGGTACCAAACTCCACACCAATCGTGTGGGGACAGTCCGCCATGACTGGGGAGAGGAAGTGAGATTACAGTGAATTCAATTCTGTGATGATTTGTTTTTTAACTGATGCTACTTCCTCAATGTTTGTATATTTTTACTCAGTTTCTCATCCTGAAAATACTGCACGCATTTCTGTAACCATCTTTTGTGGTGTTACATTTTTACCTCGGCCAAGGAGGTCACGTTTTCGCCCCTGTCCTTTTGTTTTTTTGTCTGTAGGCTGTATTACTCAAATACTATTCAACTGATTTCCATAAAATTTTGTGGAGGGGTCGGGCATGACACAAGGAAGAACCCGTTCAATTTTGGATAAAAGGGCCGATACTGGAATTTCTTTCACTGTCTTTTAGATGTATGCGCTCTCTGAGTGCCCTTCTAGGTTTTTAACCTCAATTCACACTTTACATCATCAAGATGATGACCACACCTCATTTTCATTTACTCTGAAAATGTGACACACATTTATTATTGAATTTGTGAACCATTGTGTAATGTGTATACAGTCTCACACTATTTCTCTCTCTCTCACACACACACACACACACACACACACACACACACACACACACACACACACACACACACACACACACACACACACACACACACACACACACACACACACACACACACACACACACACACACACACACACACACACACACATTGTAAGAAAGCAGCAGGTGCATCAATAATAAATCATTCATTATACTCCCAGTAAACTGAAAGCGTCAACACCCACAAAGCAGCAAATGTCTTTAAAACTGACACTTAAAAATCGTTTCTATATCACCCACGTGTGTGTGTGTGTGTGTGTGTGTGTGTGTGTGTGTGTGTGTGTGTGTGTGTGTGTGTGTGTGTGTGTGTGTGTGTGTGTGTGTGTGTGCAGGATGTGATCGTGGACGAGTGGATGAGGAACACAGCATCTGGCTTGTTAATAGTGGCACTAAACAAAACGGAGCTGAATGGTAATGGGAAGCTGCAGCTGACTCACGAACAGAAGAGGAGTCTCACTGCTGAGCTCACACTTGACTTGTATGCCACTGACTTCCGCTGGCATATAAAGAAATCTAAAGTGATTCAGGCGCACCAGTTGAACCTGGCAGCGGCAACCTTGCATACACTCAGGCACACACACACAGAGATTAAAAAGGAGTCAGAATCAGGGCAGCACTTACATTTCTTTTCTGTGAACTGGTGAAGCAAACATGACTTCCCTACCCCCATGTCCCCTGTGGAGAGAGACAGAGAGAAACTCAGGTCAACCAAGGAAATAACACAGGAATAATTGTCTATTCAAGCCTGCAGTGTTGCCCCCATGCATGATGTAGCAGCCCCTCTAACAGTCAGCGACGATATTTAAAATTTCATGACGAGTAGTGGCAGCAAAGAGCCGACAGATATGGATTTTTAGGGGCCAAAGCCAAGATTAGGAAGTAAAAAATTCTAATACCGATATATTGGTCGATGTACACATTAAAAATTTGCAATGATTTAAAAGATGACGTTATGAAACCCCTATAACAAGGAAATGTAATTAAAGCTTGAAATAAATATATATTAATAACTATAAATAAAACGGTCGGGCTCTATGGTAAACTGACATTAAGCATTTATAATGTATTCTGTCCTTCAGAGTTTGTTGATACTGAATCTGCTTATAACCATTTTGGAAACAATGGTAAATTGGTTTTGGGCCTTAATCCTGTTTGAGCAAACATCTGTGATGAGTCCATTTGCAGCTCAGCAAAATAAGAAAAATAATGCTGCAACAACAAAAAAAAAAACATCTGTATAAGGGATGAGTATACTGACAAATTTGGTTTTCAGTGAACATTTAAAGTGAGACCATTTTTGAATGTGATTGATGAATTTGATATTCTCACGCAAGAGAATGCTGAAAATTACCAAACCGAGGTTGAGTCTTTTTTATTTTCTTTTGCTCAAAAATACGCATAAAAAATTCAATGCAACAAACACGATTGTGAGATCTTTCAAAAACAGTTTGTGATACAAACTATTCAAAAACATCAGTGTTAAAATGAAGGGGAAAACAATACATAAACAGAAAGCTGAAGTAAAAAGCAACTTCCCCTTCAGGCTGCTCCTCATTCACACCTTAACACACCCACTTAAACTCTGAGGCGGTGGTGTAATAAGTTTGATAAACAGCCCAGAGCTGGGGGGGGTGTGTGTTTATGTACAAGTCTGTAAATGTATGAACAAGTAAAAGCAGCAGTGTGTTCACTTAGAGGAACCTGTCAGCAAAACTTCATATTAAAGACATATCAACACTGTATGCTTATCAGTTCAGACCCTGTACTCATCAGCGTAACCTGCTACAGAGACTGCACTGGTCGTCAATGGCGTTGTTCACTTACCGATAATGATGTATTTGAAAATGTAGGAGTAGTTGTACGGTGCAGTGGCCATTGTGGCTCTGAAAGAGAGAAGAAGGGGGAGATTTAGGTATTTAAACAGTCAAAGACAATATGCTGTTTACAACTTAAGTCATTCCAGGTAATAAAAGTAGGAGCAATAGTTCATCATGCAACACAATTTTGTTCTTGTGCAGCACTGACCACATTACTTGTGCATGCTGGGTAACTGAATATCAGCATGAGCACATTATTGTGTTTGAATTCAAGTTCTGACTCCAGGTGAACAAATACACACTACGTTGTAAATAATAAAAACAAACAAAAACATTTGCACTTCACAGAGATTAGAAGACTCAAATGTCTTAGATAATTCTCAAACAGGTGACAGACATACCAAATTTATACATCTCAAAAGTTGAATCATATCAGACCAATAATTTGTGGACAGAAAAGGGCAGATCTGTCATTCGCAATAAACTGTTCACTTTCATACACATGTGAATGAACTATTGGTTTAAGACTTTATTTCAAGGTACTAAAAATGAAGCTAAATGAGAGTTGTAAGGATTTGTTTACAGCTCCCCCCCCCCCCCCTGCAAACAAATCCTTACAACTCTCATTTAACCTGATACCTTATCAAAGAAACACAAACACAGATTTGTAAAATGCCTGAATACAGTTAGGGGGAATGGTGCCAGGTCAGAACTAAACCTGAGGCCTCAAGCCTTCATGCAATCTGTACAACTGAAGTCATTTTGAACAGTTACCTTAATGATTAATTGTGTTACTACCATATGTGATTAAACTTGTTTCTTTGCAGATAAAATATCTGTTGAGATTTCAGAGCTCACATCATCTTTCACATGCTGCGCCAACGTTCACATGGCCGCGAGCGGAGTGTTCACTACAATGCTGCTCATTATGTCCATCTCACTCCAACTCAGTTACATGGCAATCAGGGTTTGTTTTGCTTCCCTTCATAACAACCTTCAAACCAAACAATCATTAGTCTCGCTACAATTTATGTAACATTAATGTGACAATTTTGAATGAATGATACTGTATGCAGCACATTTGCCTGTGCAAGAACATGAGATATGAATATAAACAAGTAAGGTGACGGATCATTTATAAACACACAGGGATAAAGAAAGCTCCACCAACAACATCATCCTGCTCCCTCCACTGTAACAATGACACCGGCTAATTGTGATGCCACTGGAACGAGTGTGTCTCCAGGTAAACAGTGCGGTACTTAAATGTACAGAAAAACACCACCAGCATCATAGGCCCAGAGCTAAAAATAGTCCCGACACCTATCTCATATCCACGGATGCTTCACTGCACACAGTCCACTTACAGCACACAGACAAAGGAGAAGCCATCAGACTAAAACAAAATAGCGTTTGCACAAATATAAGGGTTTAACAGCCGAGGGGAGAAAACCTTACTCAGGTTTGTTCATAATTAAATGATCTGGTCACGTATGACATCGGTGAAGCCGCGTTAAACAGCAGGTAGCTTTTCCTCATGATCAGTGTCAATGTGAAATTCAGTTTGCAAAGCTACTTCCTGACATCGAGGCTAATTTGTTGTCCTGAAATACTGCTTCATAATTCTGCATTGGGGAGCTGCTGTACAGCGTAAGAAGTTAATAATTCAGGCCTTACAATCAGGAGCATAATCATTTCGTAGCCTGATGGTTTCTATGTCCCTTGCAAAGAATATTTGCCTTAAACCAGTGCTTCTCTGTCTGATCTGAGCTCCAGGAAAACTGTGCTGCGATTAAAGGAGTTCCTGGAAACTGAAATCTCTGTGCCACATCAGACCCCAGTGCCGGTGTTATGCTCACATTTCAGCATCTGCAGTTCAGTGACCACGTTTGACCAAATTAATGCCGACACAGCCGAAAGAAATGTGAATGGGGTGTGATAAGAGAATCTAAGAGAATTTAATAGACAGAAAATGAAGAGAGCTTGCGAGGCTTCGTAGTGAAGGTTTACTCAGCTCGATGTCAGAGAACTCAAGTTTTGATAAGAACGTTGGGTCATGTACCCTCATGTCGGCTCTCATTGACTTCAGCTACAACCCTATGAGGAAAATACTGGAAAAACGATGCCTGAAGCATCATGATGAATTGTAATATTAATAAGCAGAGATAAATTGAATACAAAAACATAGATAATGAAATTAAATAGCTCAAAGTACATTTTAATATTTCAAATATCCTGACACAAAGCTACTGTATGTCTTAATTTGAAACTATACTACTACTACAGCTTGTACTGGCACCAGAGCAGGCTCGGGCTGTGACTGTGTACTTGTTGGTGGCCTCAGAAAAGACTTGGCTCGCACTTACCATCCACTGCAAACTGCAACTTGACCTGACATTTGGTTAAGTGCTCAACACTAACCAACTGAAGCCACAAGCAGTGTGTATGACGTTGCTTTTTACATTTTAATACAGGATGTGGGAAGCTACCTTGTGAGAAAAATAATAACAGTACACTTGCATCACAAGCATGTTTACATACCGAAGCAAATCAGGCTGAGTTCAAGGATGACACACTTGTTTACATTATTACTTAATGCATTAATTCTCAACCCACTTAGTCTGATTGATATAACTGAATAAAGTCCCAGAAACTGCACTGACCAGGTGCCGAACTGAAACAGACACTGCGACCAAGTCATGAACTATTACACAGTTAATTAACCTTCAAAGTCCTGGCATAACATTTAATGGCCTTTATCTGGACTGCCTCCTGTCACATGACCCTCATGTGGCATCTTGATCCCCCAGTGAGACCGTTTCCAGTGCTCTTGGAAAGAGCAGCTGTCACAGACAATATCCCGGACCCGTCACAGAATGTGATTCCATTACGATACTTGTTTTGTGCTCATTATGCAGAAACAAACCCCACGAGTAGCCATCGAGGAGAAGGCGAGTCCGGATCATGTGATCAGACTGCAGCCTCAGCACTTCTCCCTCACTCCCCAACTAACTGAGCCTTCCTCCTGAGACACCACGTCAAAGCCCTTTCCCCTGTCAACAGCCACTTCCCATAAAGAAAAAAGGGAGGACGGATGACTTTTGCATTCCTCAAATCCGGGCTATCAGGAAATCATGACACATATCCACACAGGGAGGCTCGGAGATGTCCAGGCCCACTACACAAATCATGTGACTCCTTTCAAGCACTGAAAACAACATTATGAGATCATCACTGCCGTTTACACGCAAGGCGAAGTAAATAATCGCAATACACACAAATTGACTCAACGTTGATTTATGGCATTTACACCGTTAAAGTCGTTACAATAAAAAAACAAGTGTGGTTGTTATGTCCCGAGTGAAGCCTGTAAACAGAACTGGCACAAGACACAGAAATGATGCAGCATTTTGTGTTGGATTAAGATTGAATTTTGCAAATGTACAACGCGACAATCGCGGTCTGCTTCGTTTCCAAAATTCAGTTTTGACCTTTTACGTGTCTGTTATTTGGGGGAAATAGAGCTATAGAGGAGGCTAGCAGACTGCTGGCGACGGAATTAGCACGTAGCTAATGCGTTGCGCTACATTAGAGACGATTACGGTATTAGCAACACTTCCATTCAAGAAAGCAGAATAAACAAAGGCCTCAACATATACGGATGAAAACAAACCGTAATGGTATGGTCAAAAATGATCTCTATGATATGACACTGTAACATCACGCCTGGTGCCAGACGATGCTAGCTAGCTTAGCTCAAACCGGCGAATTTACAGTGTCGTGTTGGTCGATCGTCTGCTGCTAGCTGGAAAACAAGAGGCTAGAAATGCAATTAGGAAGAAATCAAAGCTAGCACCAGCTAGATTAAGTTCCCGGACGATCGCGACTACTTCTCCGCACGGCCCATTACTAGCTGTTGTGACAGGTGATTTTGCGTTAGCTGGCTGCCTGCTTTCTGTCAGCAATGGATGCAGCTTGACAACAGATCACACAAAGTACAATACGCTGGTCAGTTACCCGCATCAACACATAGACAGTCGAGCCATGTGATTAGTATAACCACGTCGGACAAACACATTTGTCCTCGGCACAGTATCACCCAAGCCAACACACACACACACACACACACACACACACACAGCTAGCGTTAGCTTTAGCATACTAGTTGACCAGCTAGCTGCGAGGGTTGGATTATGGTAGAAACGCCACTTCGCTAGCTTGTCAACGTTTGTTTACACGTCACCGAGCAAGTCCCCTTTCGCCCACAATAGCAACATCCAGCGGTTTGATCGCTAACATCTCCGATTCGCGGCAGCTAACGACAGACACTGACCAAGTATTAGCCATCTGTTAGCTAGCCTCGTTAGCTTTCCAATTAGCTCACCACTGACAAACACAGGCTGGCTAAACTGCTCCAGCTGTTCAAACCTTGTTAACACCGACGTCTCCACGTTTGTTAGACACCACGCACGTGTATGCGTGTACATACGTGCGCGTGTGAACGATGTCCAGTTTCTGTGCTCACCAGGAATGGAGTCTTTTGGAGCTGGGAGTAGTTGAGCTGCTCAGAGGAGGTCTGCAGGTTATCCTGGCTCAAGTCTGATCTGTCTATCCAAGATGGCTGCTCGCGGCACAGGGTTTCCTCCGCTGTGCACAATGGGCTTCTGGGACAAAGAGCATCGTGTGCGGTGGTTTGCGGTTCGAGCACCGTTTCTGCGGAGGGTGACCTCACCTGCGCAGGTGAGGTCATGCATGTCACGTGAAGGCTACGGTTCTCAACGCAGGGTCAGTGCACGATCACATTATGGAAGCATCGATCAGGTGAAATCATGAGATGCAAGACTGAGGGTTCAGAGGCACCTGCTTCACCTGGGTTCACCTGGGGGCCAGCAGATATGCAATTATTTGTATTGAGCCTAAAAATCTTTGTTTATTTACATCCCCATTGCTCATTGCTTTGGCAAGAAAACCTTTCCTGGAGTAGAGATTACATATAATAAACAAATATTTTCATATATAATACGAAATGTACTTACGACAAAACATTTGCCTCTAACTGTGTAACAACATAAAATCCATACATGCAAACCATTAAATAAGCATTAATAATAATAAAAAGTGAATTACTATGAAAGGTAATTAAAAAAAAAACAGAAAACCTGTTTAGCTTATTTATTTTGCAGCTATGTCTTAAAGTATTAATCACTAATGTATATTACTGTTTATTATTTCCTTATTGCTTTTATGTAAGTGCAGTGGTCTTTGCTTGGTTTGTAGCCAATATGACATCATATGTAAACAAACTGACCGCTTGTACACCCCCCCGCCCCCCCATTTTAAACCAGGTTAGTCAGGTCTGTTAATGTTTTCATCATATGCAAACAATCAGAAAACAGGGCAATGAGCTCTTTATTTAACATCTGGACCTGGTATGTTTTCTGCATGACAGATTTGTTCCTTATAACACATACACTATACTAAACAAGTAAAGCCCCACTCTAAAATATCCATATGAACTCTGCCATAATAAAGTTAGTCTATAAGTATATTTTATTTAAATTATTCCATGTCAGAGTAGCATCTTTTCATATGTAAAATGAAAAGCACTCTTCTATTCAGTTGACCAATACAGTTTAATGCAGTCGAATCAACTCACAAGAAATCATGTACCACAAGTATTTCTATGTGTTTTATGTGTGGTGTGTGACTTACGTGGCATGTCATGGAACAAAAGAAATATCCAGAATATTTTCCTTTAAAAATATGAAATGTTTTATTACAGCAATTCACAACATTACATGCTTCAACTGTACAATATTTCTCACTATCTTACATAGAACCACATGCAGTGTGCTCTCCCAAGCTCAGCCTGGAGAACTGGACTGTGCACTAAAATAAAAAATATCTCTCATGTTGCAAAGTGTCATGACTCAGAGTCACGACAGCAAAGTAAATCTGTGACCTTAAAAGAACACACCGCACACAAAGACTTGCTCTTGAGAAAGATGAAAAATGAAGTCTTGAACAGAGAAGATGAATTTATGTTTGGAGCCTGTGTAAAAAATGAAGTCAGTGTGTTTCTGCTCATTTGGATCTACTTACTTAAAACTTTTAAAACAAATGACTCTAATGAAGATCTTCTATCCATGGCAACAACACAACCCATAATATCCTGTTTATTTCAAGCTACATTTGAGAAAGTGGATCTGCCCAATGAATACACTCATGGCTGTTTCATCGTTCTTTTGATCAAACATATTCACACGATTATTTTGCCCTTTCTGTGACTGTAAGTCCAAGTTAACAATAGTAACGAAAGCTACATGTCAAGGTGCTCGCCTGTATCACCAGTAAAACGCTCATTCCGCCCTACACATGAGCAGCTGAGAAAACACACGTACGAGCTTCTCATACAAAATGTTTCTCCCATTGTCCATCGGTGTTGTGTTCCTCTTCGAAAATGATTCCATATCACCACCACATCCTCATCAGCAAGAGGCTGAACAGCCCGCAGACATAAGGGAGTGTGCTCGGCCTCCAGGAGGAGGTGCTGTTACACAGGTCTGAGTCACAGCAGTGGATGCGCACCCCTGGCAGCTCATGTTGCTGGCAGTGTCTGGATGTGGCACAACCGCTGGTCAGGACAATACCCAGGGCCGCTGGAAGGACAGGAGAGGGAGACAGGTCAGTCAGGGAAGAGTGACGAGCTGCTGTTTAGCTCAGCAAGAAAAGAAAAAAAAGCACAAGTAAGCATCCAATACTGCAAGTGTGTAATGAGGAAGCGAGACACACTTCACAGCATGTTTCCCCACAAGCCGAGAAACCAAGGCTTTCACACTGAGTACATTTTGTACTCTTTAATGCAGAAATGAAAGAGTTGGAGACCCACTGTCAAAAAAATCAGAATATCTTGTAAAGTCTATATTTAAATCTAAAATATACTGAAAAATATACAAAGTGAGTCGTGTCAAACCTATAATCCACTCTTTGACATTAGAGCAGCAAATCCACCAGATTCTCTCTCACTAGTGGTTGTCATATTGTCTTGAAGTAAAGCATTTCAATGATAACTGACATTCAGGAATTACTGTAATACAGTTTGTGTTATATATTGACTGTTCCTAGTTCCTGTAACGAAGTGCATGATTTTAATCTGGAAACAACAGTTTATAGTATTTACACACAACTCTTGTCAAGGGTTAAGGCCAGATGATATCACACCTTAAGCCCTATGAGGCATATTATGGTTTGTGAATATGGGTTACACAAATGAAATTTCATTGATCCAATCCTTGCCCTACTTCAGCTTATCTACAGTTATTTTTGCAGATCATCTTCCTCTGACGTCGCCAGACAAACGGAGTTCAGAAGTGGTTGTTTCAAATTCAAGTGGACACCCTCACAGAGCTCATACCTCCACCAAGGCTAAATAACCCTATATCTTGCAATGTCAAAGAAAGTGAAAAAAAATATCCTGGATTTGCTCAAGAATTTAGAGGGGTCCTTCTGGGGTCTTGCCCCCAACCCTCCTCAAAATGTCATGGAAATCGGTTGTGTGGTTTTCACGTGATCCTGCTAACTAAGGTACGCAGATGAAAACATAACCTTTTAGCGGAGGTTGAAAAAAAGCAACGGTATTCAAGTTATCTGAGGGCAGCGGTTTGAAAAGATCAGCCTGGCTCCTTCGGTAACATTGTGATGATGATCCTTAGTCTCTTAACATCACATCTCATGAAATTATGCAGGTTTTTTCCTGTCAGGAGTCCTCACTTCACATGTAGGTTGGGGCCAATTGAGGCTTGTTATGGATTAAGGGCAGATTCTTGTTTCTGAGGACATGGAAATGTGAACCTCACTGTTCTGTTTGTTTGGGGTTTGGCGTGGTCACGTGAAGATTAACAGGCTTACACGGCCACAGATTACCACTGCTTCAAGATTTTTGACAGAGTGCCTGTCATGCCGTGTCAGACGGGCTGTTGTCAGTCTGAGGTTGCTGAGCTTCTCTGCGAATGGAAGAAGGTGCCTCATCAGCCCTTTCAACATGAAAGAGACGTCAAGCAAACAGCTGGATCGTCCACGCTCCCGTGAATATCAGCAGAACCACTCATCTGACCATCAACATCCTGTCGTGGATGTCCACATCCTCCGTTTGACTTAACATCTCACAATGACTGACTTATAATTTACTCAGCAAAGCACACCAAAGTAGGATTATGTAACTACGCTCAGTGCAAGGGGAGAGAGAAGAATATTCACAGCAGCGGACAAAAAAAACCATTTACATGAAAGTATGATTAAAAACGATTATGCCAATGTCCAGTGGCACGTCAGGGAGGGAGTTCAACATTTATTATCCTGCAATACCCTATAAACATTCTCCAAATAAGAATACACAGTTGCATTAACTCAAAGATTTAGAGGCTGGAGAGGAGAGGAGAGATTGTGAATATGATATCAGTTTATTAGTCAGTAAATATTACGTTCACTCACTGCTCTCTGTCTTGATGCAGAAGCGGTGCTTGAAGCCCCTGTGTGAGTGGGTGCAGGTGATGACCTCTGGGTTGGAGCAGCCCACGTCCACGTACTTCTGGCCCTGGAGGATGTTGCAGCCATAGCACTGCAGCCCCTGGACTGTAGGGGGACACACAGACCAGTACGTGACAACTTGTTACTGTCAATTTATTATGGTGTGTCGGCTTGTGGTGTGAAGCTTAGCAAATGAATGATGTATGTAAATCACCCCAGTAGAATTGCTATCACACGAAGATATTTATTAACTTAACATCATGAGAAGACAGGAGGAGAGAGAACAGGAGCACCAGGAGATGTAGACAGAACCAATGAGAGCTGATTGTTATGATTGTTATAAAGGTGGAGCAATATAAAGCCATCATTTCCCAGTTTCAATCCATGACAGGCTTTGTTGTTACAGTTTGCTGGTGTAGTCAATCTTATATTTAACACCTTTATACTGAATACCACTACAAATTGTGTGTGTGTGTGTGTGTGTGTGTGTGTGTGTGTGTGTGTGTGTGTGTGTGTGTGTGTGTGTGTGTGTGTGTGTGTGTGTGTGTGTGTGTGTGTGCGTGCGTGCGTGCGTGTGTGTGTGTGTGTCACATTATGGGGGACTTGTCTTCCTTATGGGGACACAAAGCAAGTCCCCATAATGTAAATCATTGCATTTTAAGGTGGAGACATTATGTTTTCAGGTTAGGTTAAGGTTAAGATTAGGTTAAGTTACAGTTAGTCTCCAGGAAATCAATGTAAGTCAATGTAATGTCATGGAGACGTGTGTGTGTGTGAGTGAGCCACTCATAGAACTTAAAATGCACCAAATTTGCTGGTAATGGTGATATTGAAACGACAGGATGAAAGGTTTCCCAGTTCCTAATTGCAATTGCCCGAACCGCCACTTGACTATTATGTGTTGGTGACTCAAAATCTACATCAGAGGCATTGGAACTGACCTGGATTCAAATTTGAATCACTTTTTAGATACAACTTTAAAAGGAGCATCACAGTCTTTCTTATTGTAGGCATGGAGGTATATTTTCCTTCTCCTCACAAGCTTGTGCTTAAGGGTGATTCACTACTACACCCAATCTCAGGCAGTCTGCCTGCCAGCTCCAGCTTGTGATCTCAGTGCTGCGTCTCTACCACTCAGCACCCTATTAGTGCTATAGAGGCTGAAGCACAGAGGAGGACTTGAGAGAGGGACCTTATCAACATGCAGCCACATTATGCAGTTTGCTTTTCCTTCTCAGCTGGTTTCTCAAAATGATGCACTCGGTTAATATGATAATTTGCCGAAATATGGGTTTGGTCCCTGCTGCTAAAAGAGGAGCTGGCAGGCGTTAGGATCACAATACAATTGAATTCTTAAAGATATCTCTACAGAAATAAAATGCTCCGAAGACTTCTTTCATCTTAAGTTGCCATACCACTGCACTTCCCAAATGTCTAACTCCCTCAAGAAAGTCAGGCTAAGCCTAAACAGAACAAATCCACCAGGGCTTAAAGGGATTATCTGTAAATTCAGACCCCTCACACACCTGTGCCTGACCTACGAAATCCCACACACACAAGGTAGAAGATCAGCTTTGGCTGAAACCAATCCTCGCTCTTTATCTGTGCCGCCCTGTGGACTCAGTGGCGAGGGCAGAGAGCGGAAGCCAGCCTCTCGCTGCCACCGCTCCGTTAAATAGCCCAGCAAAAGCTCTGATGGAGCTTTCAGGAGCAAACTAATCCCAGGCAAATGCTCTTACAAAAATCACTTTAGAAATCTGCTGGAATCAATGTAAAGCCTCACAGGGACAGAGAGCACATGCCAGCCTTTAGGGGATGTGTCATCGTTTCCTATTGGTGATACACTATATGCAGGGAAAGCTCCCCATAAATACTGGAGTCTTTCATTAGAGCTGGGTAATAGTAAAGGAAGTGCAAAGCAGTGGAATGGTCATTTACATCTGCTTAGCAACCTCATTTAAAAATTCCCTGTGATGCAATGTGGCTCGACGCCGTGCATGAAACATAGAAAAGCTTTCCGGCGTGACTATTTGTCAACATAATGAGGACATATTGGAAAGACATTCAGCTCCCATGGTACAATGCAATTTATTATGAGTATACGCCAGATCATTTCCCAGTATGCACTGCAAATGTTGATTAAGTCTGACTATGTCAATTTATATTCTGACCTACATCTAAATTAGTATTACGCATGAAGTACTGCCATTTGCATTTCAACACAGAACCAATCGTGTCTGCAGTAGTTGATATATAATAAATCTATATTGAACACAAACAGAAAAACTAGAATGACTTGAATTATTATAGAAATATTTGGATTTAATTTAGAATAAATAATACAGATGGCTTATCTCATTATATATTGATATTTTTAGCTTTTTCAGTAGCACTTAAAACTGAATGCAGTTTGATCACTATAATCAATATGGACATACTGCTAATAGGTAATGAATATGGTGCAATTATGGTATTGAGCTCCTCTGACAGTTAGGGTTCATTAACAACAAAACAAATGCTATCTAACACCATCCATGTTTTGAATATCATATGTTTAAATTGTTGGAATTCATTCAGATGGATTACATTACATGACTAAAATAGATCTCATGATATTTCAGGGTGAGACCTAACAATAATCTAGAAATCTGATACTGCAGAACATCCAGATTAGTTGCCTCTCGTGGATGTTGCCTCATATTGGTAAACCCCCACATCGTTAATCTGGTCTGGAGCTCACTGCACCCTCTGGTTTGGCACTGGGATCAGAGGTGATCTGACTCGGACCAAAAACACAGAGATACGAATCAAGCAAAGCAACATCTCAGCACACGTCAGCCCAGTTCCTTCTCAGTGAGACACTAACGCTGCGGAAGAGCCGAGTCAGGTCAATCATTATTGCTCTGTAGGGAAATTTAGTTTGCCACCTATGTATATTACCTATTGTTAAGAGTCATATAGATTTGAACTCCCAAGTCAATTTCAAGCAGAACAAAGGCTTATTAATTGGAGTCACCTTTCAACATAGTCGTTCAGTATATTAATGTTGGTCTGGAACATTCCGAGACCTGCTTTGTGTAATTCTACTGCTGTGTTAACATTTTGCAAACATTAAAAGTTGTTTTTAAAATAACAGGGTACTTTACCTATTGTATTTATACACTGCAGCGCATATAATATATTACCTGTCTGACTGTACATTTATTATTGATGACTTTGCTTGCAAAGGCTGCTGTAAGTGAAGACTATTGTATTTTGATATCATTAGTGCCCAGTGTAGTTTATTTTGTCTCTCACACACAAATCTATACATGCACGTGCAAGCCAGTTCCTATGCGTCTCTGCGCTACAGAATTCTCCATACAAATATATACAGTATATATCCTACTTACCTTGTGCCAAGCAGAGTGCCAAAACCAAGATAAATCCAAGCCCATACACCAGCCAGGTATGTAAAGTCATGGATGCAGCACAGCAAGTGATGGTCAGTGGTCAGTGCTGGAGGAGAGAGAGAGCCCAAGATTTGCTCTGCTCTCATCTAACAGTCCACCAAAACACAGAGAGAGAAATCAGGCAGAGATCCTGCACTTTCCAGAGCCCTGAGCAAACCCAACTGTCTCCCTCCACCGCAGTCTCAGCGAAGCTCGCGCAGTGTGCGAGTGAACTGCCTGTGAGAGTCCAGCGAGAGAGGGAGCCAACCATCCAGACAGTCAGTCAGCTCAGCAGCCAGTCAGGCAAAGAGACGAGGGGGAGGAAGATAAGTGAGCGCAGGAGCTAAATAAATGAATGTCTTCCTCAGTGGTCTCCTCACGTCCTGAGGAGGAGAAGCTGGGGGATTTGATCACAGGGAGGAAAAAAAAAAATCTCATGTCACCTGCCGAAGAAGCTCCATCTCTCATTAGAGATGAAAACAAACAGTGTGGCAGTGAGTGTGGTCTAGTTGGGGCAAACACATCAATCAGGATTAATTCCTGATTGATAATCCATTGCTTCTAATAATAGCCCTATCAAAATGTGCTAAAAGCCCCGGGACTAAATGGGATGGCACGGCAGGGGGGCCAGGTTGGTGTGTTTATGTGAGTTTGAATATGTTTGTGTCCCAGAGTGGGGGCAATGCCAAAGGACACACACACAAACACACACGGACGCACACACACACACACACACACACCCCCAACAGGGCAGGTTATCTGTGCTCAGTGTATCACTGCGCTCGCACACTGGGGAGAAAATTCTATCTAATCAAGAATTAAACAGTAAATCCTTTCTTAGAGACTGTAATGCCAGAGGATAAGGCAGGCTTTGCAGTAAGCCCTCATTCCCTACCCACCCAAAGCAACATATGGTCCCGTCTGATAGATCCCTGCCAATGATCACTGTCATTCATATCAAGACATATTTACCGGGGCCAGTGCAGATTTTTCCACATATGTTTTGATCACGGTGGATAAGCTATTTGTTCATCAGCGTTCATTTACAGCAACAAGCAGTGCCTGAGCCTGGCCTCTAGCTTCATCTCGCTGTTCTGCTCCTGCACACACATACACATGCCTCTTTTTGTTTGCAAGTGTGTGCAGCTGGGTGTGAGTTGTCTCTCCTCTGTGCTTTTACCCATGAGTCATTGCTTGTGTGTGTGTGTGTGAAAGAAAAAACAGGGCGAGATGAAAGAAATGCCAGCTGTGTGTACTATCTGTGTGAAGCATATGGAAGGTAGAGTACAGAGCGTCATGCGGACAGTTGTGAGTTGTGCGCATGAGGGGGTAAGAGAGGAGAAGATGCTGCTTTAAGCTTAAATTTAATCAATATGCCTGAGTGTGTGTGTAAAATGTAACCTTAAAGGTATAGTTTAACATTTTGGGGAAATAAGCTTATTCACTTTCTCTGAGTGAAATGATTTATCCCTCTCCAAGGTACACCTACAGATTTAGGGTTGGAAAAATTCAAATTAAAAGGCTCAGGTTGTGTAAACAGACAAGAAACTGTTCAATTTCAAATTAAGGACAAAGAAATAAACGTCAACATTGATGAAGACCCTTTTTTCTATTATATATTGTTCAAGGTAAACACCCATATCTTGATTATAATTTTTTTTTCCTATTTAAATGGGATTTAACAAAGGTAAATGGCAAATATCAACCATAAATGCCATATATACACAAGCATGAACACCACCACAAGGGTTAAAGCTCGTTAATTGATACATTATTAATTCCACGCAGACAGCCTACCCAGCCAAATTGGGGTATTCAAGGCTTACCATTGCACATTGTCTTGCTAGAATATTAATCATGAACTGATTAATACATATTTGTTTCATAGAAAAACTATCTTCTCACTGTTTGCAGTTTTTCCTGGAGCTTTATCATGCAGATTAAAAAAAAAAATGTAATACATGTTTCCAAATAAAGTCCTAAAAACGAATAAACAGAGTGATGATCCACCTCTAAGCTACAAAATGAATACTTTTACTTTTAATATTTAACTCCATCCATAATAAAAAACATATTTAACAATTCTAAGAGTAATATCTCATGTGACACGTGCAGCACACAAGCGCTGTCTTCACTTCTTGTTTGATGCTAAACTGCATTTCGTCGTCTCAGTACTTATCTAATCTAATCTAATCCAATCAAAAGCACTGCACGTGTATGCTCACACAACGTCCCCACACACACACACACACACACACACACACACACACACACACACACACACACACACACACACACACACACACACACACACACACAAACACAAGCAAACAACTCAACATCCAGAGATTCCCATTTGTCACGGACGGGGGGTCATGAATCCGTAATGCTAAATTTTCATACTACATCAACACGACAAAACTGAGCCGTGCAAAAGCATAAAAGAGCAAAACCCGTGTAATGTAACAGTCCCAGCGCTGATGTGCACATGCAGGTCTTTTTTTGTCTTGACCTTTTTCTCTCTTTCCACATCTCACAGCCCGGGTTCATTTATATTCTGCTGAGCCGCTTGAGCCTTGGAGTGATAAAGCCATGAAAGAGAGAGTGAGAGCAGGATGGACTCGAAGGAGGGTAAGAAAGAGAGAGAGAGAGAGAGAGAGAGAGAGAGGGAGAGCAGGTCCAGCACAACTACAATGATGAAAGTGAGTCTTCCCCGAGCTGCTCCTGACTTATCTTATGACACACAATAGCTGCTTTAAATACCCTTTAAGTCCCCTGCGGTGGCTAGTTTGGAGTGACACTGACAAGAATTAGGAAAGCTACATGGCTTTAAATTCTTGATGAAATTGCAATTAAGACACCAGTAGAAGAAGTGAGCCCGAGGCGGTGCAAGCTAACGACCCAAAGAGGAAAACAACAGGAATGCGAGGAGGAAAATACATGAAAAGTTAATTCTGCTCCGTGGGCTTTAATTCTGGGCATCTGTCGCTGCGTGTAACCCTCCCCGAAAAGTGGCGAGGAGATGAAACTGAAAATGGCCATTAAGTCTTGTGTATTAACCACAGCCCAGTGGGTTCGCTGCAGTGATAATGAGCAGTAATCCAGCAGTGTTTGACCACAATACTCCACAACATGGAGAGATATTCTGCAGGATACGAGCGGCTGAATCAAAACAAAAGCCTCCGAGCCACACGAGGGTTTGAGACTTTGATTCCTCACCAGTTTGGCTGGTTTGGAGAAATCCCTCTGGGGTCTCTGTTGCTTCTCCCAAGGGACATTTTCTTTTGTGTTTTTTTTGTCACATGTCCCACGATTATCGCCTTAATGCTGGCACTGGCTGCAAGATTAACCGCCGGAGCCTCGAAGGGAAACTGCCTTTTGGTGCCCAGAATATAAAGTAATTGAAAGTTTGACTGAATGTATGTGCCTCTGCAGTTTTTACACCAAAAGGAGCGCAAAGCCGGCTTCTCCTTATACAGCAAAAGAGACGTCTCAGCAGAAGGCTTATAGCTTCGGTTGTTGGAATGTGAGCACTTCTGACTTTGCTTTTATGCTCTTAAACATTATGGTTCCCTGCATTTTTATTTGAATTACACTCAGGTTTCAGTGTGTTGATTTACTGCTTTAATTCACTAAATCTACACTTAACATTTGAGGAAAGAATACTCCTATATAACAAAAAATGACACAGTACTGTATTTATAATGCTACACTATATTTCTTGTGGTGCATCATAAAAAATTCATAGTGTCATTGATATATTCCCATTTATTTATTTATTAAAAGCCGGATTGCTACCTTGCATGTGCATAATCACTTTTGCAATATAGGAGCAGAGATTATTCCAATATGCTCTCTATATTTGTGCATATGATGAGCCTATTAATAACAATAAGTTTTCCTATTAGCTCCCGTCTTTTTTTATAAATTAGAATCCCACCAATTCCTCAGTGAGATTTACCAGTTGATGTCGAGGGTCCAAACTACTGGGTTATAATTATAAGTCCTCTCAAGCATGTAAGCGTTGCTCCTCTCAGCGTCTTATCCACCCTGGGCATCTTAAGAGGCACGGCCCAATCAGTGGCCGGGTATCTTTGTGCATGGCTGCTCTGTCTCTGTGCCCAGTAGCCCAGGAGGGAAAGCCACAGGCCCCTTCACCATCTGCTGCACGTCACTAGGTGTGGCACTATATCTTGCTCACGGTGT
The DNA here is from genome assembly GCF_009819705.1 of Hippoglossus hippoglossus. Classification (NCBI taxonomy): domain Eukaryota; kingdom Metazoa; phylum Chordata; class Actinopteri; order Pleuronectiformes; family Pleuronectidae; genus Hippoglossus; species Hippoglossus hippoglossus. Next base: position 11,343,214 of record NC_047162.1, on the reverse strand, counting down.
CATGCCAGCCCACAGAGCCCAAGACCAGGCTGTGACCCTCTCTCCCACTGCCCCAAGACCGAATGTCTTCCTCACCAGGTTACTCACGGCATATGTCCGTGATGCACCCTGGTTGCTGATTCAGAGGCCCGGCTGCAGGATTTGCTGGTCAGAACTAATTGCAAGGTTTTGTGCACGACAATTTTTTTATCATTTTGGAGACCTTAGTTTGAACTATTAAGTTTCTCTGTTGTTTCATTGCACCAAAAACAGCAGTTTTCACAGTTCCCACCTGCACACGAATCTCACACTTCACAATTAAAATGTGATCTTTTCCTTTCCAGCTTTGTGAGGAGACATTATCAGATCTCTGAGATTAATTTGCCCCTCGGACGTACAGCGTCTGGCATGGAAAATCAGACCAGCATTTCAAGGCGGGGCTGGAGGGACATGGCCGCCTGACACGCTGCAGGCTGCAGCACATCACTCGCACACACTAATTGGATGTTTGGACTATTTTTAAGAGGTCCACTGATCCCATGGCCAGCCTTTTGGAGAGTGTGTTGATAAATAATTAAATGGACACAGATAGGATGGAAGAATATTTAACTGCTACCCCCATTTAAAGGCTCAGCTTTACAAACCATCAGCTCAATAATCTCTTAATTTAAACATTCCCCTCAATCTCCGAGGCTTAGAGGCCGCATCTGTTACACACTCAGACACACAGGCACACACACACACACACACACACACACACACACACACACACACACACACACACACACACACACACACACACACACACACTCTCTCTGCTGGAGAACGATTTTACAAAAATCCAACCTGAGTCATGCTGACATCTGTTTCCCTAATGACATTCATTTAGTGCCCATTTATACTCGGACTGCTTTGTGAATGAGCGTATTTGTGCACCGACTCAAAACCACGTCACTGACACCAGTCACAGCACTGATGTTTGAGAAGTGTCTGTAAATTCCCTGTATCTCAGAACAAAGCTGAGCCTCATGAGTCCATTTATGTTTGTCACTGATAGATCTTAATAGTCATTGTACTTGGACTCTCAGGGGACTTGTAAGATGTGGGGGATGTTATATAGCCAAGGCTCCCCAGGGGGAAATTAAAACCTGCTGCCCCATTTTCTCTCATATTAGTCGACAGTGAGCCATTCAAAGCTCCGTCTCATGCTATAATAAGCAACATCAGAAAACAAATTGCCTGAACTTCATCTTTGTGGATTTTGAAGCACTGGTTCAGGAGCATGTTTCCGTGGCGAGGGCTTGACATACAGCTTTGGGGGGAAAACTGAGAGTCAAGACAACGCTGCCAGGAGCTTTGGAGGCCGACCTGACTGCACACTGATGCCAACCCCCTGTTTATTTGGATGCCAAGTCGAAAACGCCACAACAGCCCTCCTGTCGCTGCCTGCCTCGTATCCTAATCCCCAGGGTTTATCACTGAAATCACCTTTGAGAACAAAAGCGGATCCTATAGGTGGGTTTGTTGCACCTATTTCCCACGTGTTAACCCAGCATCCCTCTCAGCTCGCCCCCAACAGATTTGGCTCCCGGCCACAGCTGCCAGCCTCTGTGAGGGACTATGAATGGCATTAGCTCCAGGCTGTTGCCATGGTGTGGACTTATTTACTGTACATCAGCCCACTGACTTCAAACAGCGCTGCACATGTTTTGCCTGCCATATTAGTGTCAGTGTTATCATCCGAAGGACACATTTCCACTGGGTGGTTTGACAAAATTAAAACTGTCGTTGTAAAAACACCTGAAAGCGACACATTTACCAATATCAAACAGGCATTAGCATTCCTTATTAGCGTGAATGCTACTAGCCCCCCTACCCCAACAACCCCCCCTGTAGATAGATCTAAATAGATGTAGATATATAGATGTACTTTATTTTTGTAACACTTCTGAATATATTATATTTTTAAAGTTTCAGAAACTTCTTCTGGGATTTTTCACTCAAACTGTTCAGTTTGAATTTAATGTATATCTACATTCAACTTGTACATTTAAAAAAAATTAAGCTTTTTCTGCATTTTTTGAACGTTATCATGTTTGTTCCTTTGATGTATGTCACTGCAGGTCACCATGGCAACCCCCCGCCCCCTCCTGCTTCCTATAGCTTAGAATCTAACTACGGACTTCAAAGGTCTGTTTGGCTTTAATCTCTTAGATTAAAGGCATTAAAGGCAAACAGACCTTTGAAGTCTGTCATTACTTAACCGTCAGTTTTCACTCAGTTTTCACTCAGTTTTCTTCTGACTACTTGGCTCGTTGCACTTGAATCGCTTCTTTCACCGGAACTCGTTTCTTTGGATTTGCATTGAAGACAACTACGATTTATTTGAATCACCATGATGCCAAAACAAAAGCAAAGCGTGGAATTAACTTCCAAGTCAGCTGCTCGTGTGCTGGAAGAGAGGAGGAAGATGTTCCGGATGCACAGTGACAGGGAGGCAGTTGTGTTCTTGGAGACTTCCGCCTCCTTAAAGAAGCCAAGAAGCCCACCTGATCTGAGGGCTGAGCAGAGGCGACGCCCTCCATCCGAGCCCGTGGTCTTCCTCCACGCTGCCTCCTACGAGGATCAGCCGCAGGTGGACATCGCCTTTGGCTTTCCATCCATCCAGAGGACCGAGAAGACAGAGGAGGAAGCTCCAGCTGCCTCTGAAGAAGCTGTGATGAAGGAGCAGGTCCAGCCTGAGGAGTCCGTCAGCTGTGTCACTGAAAACTTTCAAGCTTTCATGACGGAGCTGAGTGACGAGAAGATGGACATTGAGGAGACCCTGCAGGAAACGGTTGAGCTCATCTTTGAGAGGGCCGTGCAGAGACCACACTCTGCTGCAGTCTTCGCTGAGCTGTGCCAACACCTCTCAACAGTAAGTGATGCATCTCTGACTGGAAGCTACTTTTATCCTGTTTCTTACTTAGTTGAGCAGCTTGTCTTTTTTTGCAGGTTGTAACATTAATTTAAAACTTTGACAAACAAGCTATCTAGTAATGGATTCTCAAATAAGACTTAATAAGAATATACATTTGTTCATAAGGTAAGAAAGGACAATTTAAAATAATGATTTGTGTTAATCAAAAACAAGATATTTAATGAATACGTAGAATATTAAATGATGAAATAAGTTGATTTCAAAGATATAGCAAAGAAACACTCTAACATGCATGAAATAACAGGTCATTTTAGACCCATGTTGTGCATTAGAAGGGTTGAGATACAAAAAGGATTTTGATTCAAAAAGTAAGAAAGGAAGAATTTAAATAAGGATTTGTGATGATAAAAACAAGTAAATTGAAGAATACCGGAAATACTGAATGACGAAATTAATTTACTGCAAAGATATAAATAATAAAAACTGAGTGGGGTCACTTTTGACCCACGTTGTGTTAATCAAATTATGACTTCATTTAGAGTTGAGGATAAAAATCAGCACACATTGATCACTATTGACTGCATTTGGTGTTTGCTGTATAAAGTGATTCTTTCCTAAGTATGTCAGTTGCATTTGTGTTAATATTTCCTTATGGTTTTCTCCTCTTCAGGTGGAAGTCCAATCCTTAACCGACTGGTCGGCCAACTTCTCCTTCAGGTCTCTGCTTGTCAAACACTGCCAGGCAGAGTACAGGAAGAACTTTGACAGGGAGGACATTTCTCAGAAGGGGGGGTCTTGCCTGGAGCCAGTCAGGGACGTGAGGGTGATTGATCGGCTGAGAGAAGAGCGAAACAACGCCAGACCCTCCTGTCGCTCCCTCAATACCATCAGGTTTATTGGAGAGCTGTTCATATCAAAGGTTCTGGCTGAGAAAGCAATGTACAGCTGCATCAGGAGGCTGCTGCAAAACGGAGACGGGCCGTCTCTTGAGAGCCTCTGTGAGCTCCTCCAGCTCATCCAGCAGGACCTGGAGGTGGTCACGTCCAGGGAGGTGATGGACTCCTTCTATAACCAGCTGGAGTTCATTGCAGAGGAAGGGAAGAGGGCACCAAGGCTCTCCCTTTTGTTGATGGACACAGTGGACGCAAGGAAGATAGCAGGCTCCACTCCCCACTAACATTTCAATGAAAACACATGTGGGAAATATAACTTTACATTTCCCCTTTTCCCGAGAATCAATGAAAAGAAAATAGATGTTGATATATAGATGTACTTGTTTTTTTGTAACACTTCTGAATATATTGTATTTTCAAAGTTTCACTGTTCAGTTTTTTAAAAAGGTTTAGGCTGATGTCATGTTGATGTTGATACACACATTGAGTGTCTTTTCATACTGGAGCTCAACAAATGATGATTGATTTTTTATGTCAAAAACTGAAAGAAGTAATAATCTAGTACTGGCTGTGTAATCATCTAATATTGCAATTTTTGGATTTTATAATGGGTGTCTATCTGAGGATTCTGTATAATGTACACTGGATGACATCGTACCCTGAGAAATGTCTGTACTCAGTTTGAGATTTTTACAATGTTGTTGACTAATGAATAAAATGTTTAAATTTAATTTGGGTGTTCTTATGTCTTGCATGCAGCTGCTCTCACATTTCAATTAAAACATATGTGGGAAATATAACTTATACATTTCCCCTTTTCCCAAGAATCAATGAAAAGCACAGATGACTGGAGAGTTTCTGGGACAACATTTGACAGAAGTACTTATCCTGAACTGAACATCAAATCTAAATGAGAATTCAGTAAAAAAAACTAAACATATTTGATCTCATATTTGATCTCCTTACAGCTGGTTGTGTAAGACTAGTTTCACTTCAAGCTGTGAGGATATTCAATATAAGCCTCTGGAGAGTGATATTTATGAATGGACAAAAAGCTTGGTTTTATTATATCATCAGCAACAGCATGATATCATTTGACAAGGACAGACAAACTGCAGCTTTGAGTTGAGTAACACTATTTTAAACCAATCCTTAAGATATTTCAGTGCATGTGTAATAAAGACTGCATCCGAGGTCAGACTCCTAAAATTAGCACAGTATCGTCTGCTGAAACTCAGAGACTCTGTCTGTGAGCTTATGTTTGTGCACTGGACTAAAAATCTGTTTTTTGGGAGACAATCTCGCAGCATATTTCAGGATTCCAGTAGCTTAAGTGTGACAGTTGTTGCATGGATGGGTGGGCCTGGCCTGCCAAAATGTCCTATGCACTCATTTCAAGAAAAGTTATGCAACAGGCAGAACTGCACTGATTGTCTTCCTTGGCCCCATGAGTTTTTTGAGTTATGTAAATATATAGTCATCCCAACATAGGCATAAAAAAAAGGCATATTACAACAATGCTTTTAGGATTTACTCTCATTTGTACGTGTATAAAGAATATGTTTATTGCTTCATGAGTTTCCAGATAATAAGATAGATGGACGAATAACTGAGATTATTCCCGAAAAATGAGCAACTGAGAATCTATAATTTGAAATTGCAGGACAGTGTGACACTGGGTCCGCACAATACTGTCAGTGTCAGCTTTAATTATGAGCATGCGATTCTTCTGTTCTCTTGCCATATCATGCACCACAGACATGGAGGCTGTGAATGAATAAATAAAAGAATAATATTAATACGAAAAGAAGTTGGGGAGACAAATTCAAAGTAATCGAGGTACTTTAGATTTTAATGGAGTTTTTAAAAAGGCATTTTACTGATTTCCTAGGCAATAATCATATTTAGGGCTCTGATTTCAAGCAGAATCATTTGTTTCAAATGAGTCAAAGAGAAAATGATCATTGGCGTGAAACACAAATTCTGAATGTTTTCAAATCTATCCGTAGAAATGCTGACACAGTATAGAAAACTGGGGAAGAGGTGTCAGACCTTTGAACAATCTGTGTTTGAATTCTCCCTCATAAATCACGTGAAAAACTTTCATTAGAATTCAATGTATACAATAACTATTCTCTGGTCCCATCTGTGCAATAAATGATTAAATGTAAATTAAAGACATTTACAGATGCACGTCTCCATTCTAATACAAATGTTGCTATTAACAGAAATTACACAAGTTTGACATACAGGTTTGTCGTCTTTGTAATTTGATGAAGTTATTTTCTTAATTTCCAGGTGTTTTTTCTATTCGTATGTGTTTTCTTATTTGCACATGCGTTCAGCTCTCTCGGCCACCGTAACCATGTAATCCCACCCCGGAGCAGCAGGTGTCGGTGTGGAGCATCAGACAACACCGTGGCAGCCTCGCACTAAAACGGAAGCAAGAATCCTCTCACACGTGCATCCAACATGTCCGACCTCCGTGTTGTGACTTGAGACGCTACGAGCCGAGATTTCTTTACTTCACTGCCCGCAAGTTAAAGTTGTCGAGCGACGGTCGAAGGAGCGTTAAAGCTTCAACATGGCGCAGAGGAAGAAGAAGCTGACGAAGAAGAGGAGACACCCGTTCAATAAGGACACGGAGGCGGACTCGGACAACGGAGACTTCCAGCTGGCTGCTGAAGTCAAAGACGATGATTCCGTAAGAACAGGAACTCAGACACAGTTAAATAAGTTGCTGCGCCTCATAATCATCATGTTTGAGATGCGAACTACTTATGTTGTCATTCATCAAGATCGGGTTTCTGTGTTAGATCAGCAATAGACGTGTTGTTTCGCCAGTTGGGGGTATAGCTCAGTGGTAGAGCATTTGACTGCAGATCAAGAGGTCTCCGGTTCAAATCCGGATGCCCCCTTTTTCATTTGATCTTTCTTGATTTGTATATAGTTATTTTTTTAACGCCGTTGTGCTTATTTATTTGATCTCACAGCCGGGGAAGAAGCTGCTGAGGTTCCCTGCCTCAGCCGACTGTCTGTCCGATGTGGAGCCGGACACCAGGCTGATGGTCAGGGCCCAGAACAAGAAGAAGAAGAAGTCTGGAGGCTTTCAGTCCATGGGTAAGAGCCAGTGGAGAGTTTCCACACTAGGACGCACGTACACTGGTTTCTCCCAGTATCGGAAGTTCAGACATGCTCTGAACTCTGGATGATCTCCTGAAGTTATCAGCAGGGGGCTGTGTGTGAGAACGCAAATGTACGAGTCAGAGGCTCCGGACAATCTCTGGATTTTCTCCTGTCAGCCCCTTAGTGGTGGAGCAGCCGGGTGCCACAGACAGAGGCAGGAAGTGGCATTTTAACTCTGCTGCGTAGATCATGTGATCATGTTTACAGCAGACATCTTTTCATCTGTCGCGTGTTAGAAGCGTCATCAACACCCCCAGGGGATACCCCGCTGTTTTCTCACATGGTCTTGTCCTAGATTTCTACGGAATAAAGTCCGTAGAAACTGCGGAACGTCTCACCCGGACATTTGCGTTCACACATACACCTCCTCTGGAGAAAATACGTCTAGTGAATGTCTGCGAGCAGCTTCAGATTCAAGGGCCTTTGGTGATGTGGGTGGACACTGGTGTGGTTGTACTGTAAATAATAAAGCATGATCTCAGCGTTGGAATGTTTACACTATGTCCTGGCTCCTGTGAGCTGCGTCACCCCTCAACCTAAACGCTCCGGAGACTTTCATGTTGTTGTTAACACATGTAACCGGAGATTCTCCTGCTGCGTTCTTCAAATGTGAAAGGCAAACTCATGTAAAGTCTGATTTACTGTTATTTTATGTGTTTTCAGGTCTCAGTTACCCCGTTTACAAAGGGGTCATGAAGAAGGGTTACAAAGTCCCAACTCCCATCCAAAGAAAGGTATGTCAGAGTCTCTTCAGGATTCCTTCATCAAACAGCTCTTACAGCTAGACAGAGATTATTTAATTCCTTTTCCCTTTTTCTCCCCCACCTCAGACTGTCCCAGTGATTCTGGATGGCAAGGACATAGTAGCCATGGCCAGGACCGGCAGCGGTAAGACGGCCGCCTTTTTGGTTCCCATGTTCGAGAAGCTGAAGGCCCCTCAAGCTAAATCAGGAGCCAGAGCCCTCATCCTGACCCCCACCAGAGAGTTGGCCCTGCAGACCATGAAGTTCACAAAGGAGGTCAGGCTGAATGACGAGTTGCTTCTTGTGCTTGTTTGTTTAGGAGTTCACGGTGTCTGTTGTTTGTTTCGCAGATTAATTAAAGCAGATTCATTCACATTTGCAAATGGGTTTTCAGTTTTAAAAGGGAAGTGTCTATGGTCGCTCAACAGAATATGTGGCTCAGCTGATGAATAAATCCTAATCGACAAATTCATTAATGTGCATTGTCTTTGTTGTTGCAGTTGGGAAAATTCACTGGACTAAAGACCGCCTTGATCCTCGGTGGAGACAGGTACGTGACTCCTCCATCGTCTGGTGCTTTCAGTTTATGGTTTAAATCTTTAATGAGTGGACAGTAATCGTCTGTGCTCTTTTGCAGAATGGATGATCAGTTTGCTGCCCTTCATGAAAACCCTGACATGTGAGCATTTTCTCTTTTGTTAATGTTGTTTATCTTAAAATCCACGCATTATATCCCCAGAAATCCTGATCTCTGTCCTTTTACCGCAGAATCATCGGCACCCCCGGTCGTCTCATGCACGTCATCACGGAGATGAACCTGAAGTTGCACAGTATAGAGTACGTGGTGTTTGACGAAGCCGACAGGTGAGAGACGGAGCCGTGCATTTAGAGCTGACATATTTTCACAACACGGCTTGGATTCATTTCTCTGCATCTGTTAACGTGTCCGTGTTTCTCCTCCACTCAGGTTGTTTGAAATGGGTTTTTCAGAGCAGCTTTCGGAGATCATCCGCCGGCTGCCAGACACCAGACAAACGCTGCTGTTCTCTGCCACTCTGCCCAAACTGCTGGTGGAGTTCGCCAGAGCCGGTAAAATCAACTTTACATTCTTCATCCTGTTAACTCATCAGTTCGGTTTTTGCATGCATCCATTGTGATTGATGAGGGTTTTAAATCAGTTTTTGCGCGATGTCTTCATCTTCGTATTGATGTTCACAATTTTTCCAGGACTGACAGAACCAGTGCTAATTCGTTTGGACGTGGATTCTAAACTCAGCGACCAGATTAAGGTAAAAACTGTTTGGCTTATTAAACATGACAAAATGAGTGTGCAAATGATTCTGGATTTTTCTTCCCATAGAATCATGCTTTTATTTTTTAACTTAAAATAGGTAAACTTAATAGACATTGATTATATGAATCTGATTTTATTATCTGCAAAATTGTGCTATGAACATGTTTTTGGTATTTATTAACTGGAAAATGTAATGTTTTGTACGATTTTAGTGCATTTTAAAAAATCTATTTCAAACAGCTCATGTGACAGGGAGCTCCTTAGACTTATAGTGATCCTCACTTTGTATCTGTCCTACCCTTCCAAACGGTTTTAATTTCTCCTGTCTTTCCCCAGCTGTCATTTTTCCAAGTGCGTATGGACGATAAGCCGGCAATGCTGCTTCATATTCTCAGGAACGTAGTGAAGATTCACGAGCAGACGGTGATCTTTGTAGCCACCAAACACCACGTCGAGTACGTGAAGGAGGTGAGATGCAAACAGCAGAATAACTCAGATGAAAAAGCTTTTATGATTAAAAAAACGTTAACTTGTTTTTATTTTTGCTCTTTAGCTGCTTACTTCAGAAGGTTTGGACTGCGCCTACATCTACAGCGCCCTCGATCAGACCGCCAGAAAGATCAACATTGGGAAATTTGTGCATCGGAAAGCGATGGTGCTAATTGTGACGGACGTTGCCGCTCGTGGTATAGACATCCCCATGCTGGACAATGTCATCAACTACAACTTCCCCTCCAAGGCCAAGCTCTTCTTGCATAGAGTTGGTGAGTGGCTCATACATAGAATACATGTCCTGGTTTGTCCCTAATTTAATTCAGTGATCAGTCTGATATGACACATTCTAATCAGCCACTTGCTTTTCCCATCAGGCCGTGTGGGACGTGCGGGCCGCAGTGGCAGAACCTACAGTTTGATTTGTCCAGATGAGATGCCGTTTGTCTATGACCTTCACCTCTTCCTCGGAAGGCCTGTTGTGTTCGCCACACCTGAACACTCACCAGGTAAGCTTTGCCTGCCAGGAATGAATCTGCGTCTGCTCAGAAAATAGTAAAAGAACGTTTTATTCATCACTTTCTGCTGCTCAAACCTCCCCTCTCCTCCAGATGAAGACGGTGTGTTCGGCCGGGTCCCTCAGAGCATCCTGGACGACGAAGGCGCCCATCTCGTCACCACTCATGAAAACTCGCTGGACCTGCAGAACATGTTTCGTGTCTCAGAGAACGCCTACAAACAGTACATCAAGTCTCGACCTAGTCCCTCGCCAGAGTCCTTCAGGCGGGTCAAAAACACAGATCTGTCCTGCATGGCGGTCCATCCAATACTAGGTCAGTTTGAAGGAGGATGAACAGTGATGATGAAGCTGAGACAGGAGCTGGTAACAGCATTTCATTGATCTTGTTACAGGGTCAGGTATGGAGAAAATGGAACTCGAGCACCTTCAAATAGTCCATGCCATCAAAAGCTACAAATCCAAAGCGGTGAGTTACATCTGGCACAAATGTAGATGTTTGATTTCCTGCTTACTTGTCATAAAACCTAAAACAAAATCCTTTCATATTCTTCCAGACTATCTTTGAAATCAACTCCAGCAGTAAGACACAAGCCAGCGTGGTGATGCGGACCAAACGCTCCAAGGACATGCGGCTGGTGGACAAATTCAACAAACACAAAGAGGACGTGGCAGCAGAGAGTCGCCTGCATCAGCCCGTCAAACCGGCCCCTGCTGACGAAGATTACACACACAACACTGGCGAGGAGGAGGATGGCGCTCTGAATGTAAGAAATTAATATGATAAGAAGTGAGAAGTGCTAAAATATAAAGAGATGTAAAATAAGTTTTCATTTTTCTTCTAGTGTGTTGGTCATCCAGTTGAAGAATTGTCATTTAATGTGGTTGCACAGTCAAATTGGAAAAATTGGCACTAATCATCCATTCAATGCTAGACGACTTAGGGCTGCAACTAAATGTTTTTTAAAAAAAATCTATTTATCATGTAATCTGCAGTTTATTTACTCAATCAATTGTTTTTTAAATGTCAGAAATGCCCAAGTAGATATTTTTTAAATATCTTGTTTATCAAACCATGGATCCAGTGCCCCACAATATTCAATTTATTATCTCATGTAGGAAATAGAAACAAATCACAAATGAAATGGTATGATTAGTGATGTATTGAAATAATTTGTTATTTTCTGTCCTGGACAGTTTTTAAAACGGAAGAAAAAGTTTGTGCACAAACTTTGATAAGACAGCGCATCATTAACTCTCTGTCAACTATTGCAAATCCTCATTTTGTACACAGCTCTTCGAATGCCCACATTGTTTTTTTTTTTGGTATATATGTAATTATTCATGTCTCCACCAGGAGGTGTTCTCTGTTGTGGTAGGTGGCAAGAGAAAACGAGTGCAGGACGGGGAGGAAGGACAGTCAAAGGACAACAAAAGCAGTCAGAAGGGTAAAGACGAGGACTATTACATCCCCTACAGACCCAAAGACTTCAACTCTGAGAGAGGGTGAGGAAACAGTGCAGTTTTTAATACACGTGTAAAATCACACACGATTGAAATATATTAACTGTGACTCATGTTCTCTGGTCTTAGGTTAAGTCTTGGCACAGAGGGCACCGCTTTCGAGCAGCAGGCCTCCTCAGCCGTCCTGGACCTCATGGGAGATGATGGAGGCCAGTTAAACAAGAACAAACATATAATGAAATGGTGAGAATTTTAGATTCACTAGCTAACCCTTAATCCGTCTCTCCTCCTCCTCCTCCTCCTCTCTGACATCTTAATTCTTCCGATTCTTTCCCTTCAAACCATAACGTTGTCTCTCTGTCATTGGTAGGGATCGTAAGAGGAAGCGCTTCGTGAGCGACACAGGAAGGGAGGACCAGAAGAAGAAGCTCAAACTAGATGGCGGTCAGGTCATCAGGAACAAGAAGAACAAGAAGAACTTGTATCCTTCCAACCAAACGTCTTTCTGTACTTCTCTGTTACCGCCGCTGCTAGTCTCATGTTTCACTGTTTTTTAGCTGCATCGTGGACCGTTTGTCTGACCTTAACCTAATGACAGTTACGAGGAGTGGAAGACAAAGTACAAGGTGGATGATGGAGAATTCAGCTCAGTTGGAGAATCGGGAGGATCCGGAATGAGGCCAGGAGGAGGTAGAACTCACAACTTAAACACTGTAGAACTGATAAATTACACCTGATGAGAGTGAATACCACACTCACATCTGACTGGTTAAATACAAGGCTGCTGCTGGTTAGCTTAGCACAGAGACTGGAAACATGGGGGAACTGACTACAGCCTTACATTATGTCTTTGTTCCTTTTTTCTGGCCCTTGTGCTAAACTAAGCTAAGATTCAGTCATGACACTAGTATATGTTTCCTCATCTAATATATCTCTTACACCAAAATTAGCAGGTGAATGCAGATTTTTAAAAAAATCCCGGTTAAACCTGCTAAAAAGGCAATTGACTTGCCCCTGGTGAGTCAGGTTTGAACGAACCCATCATAAAACCTCTGTCTTGCCAATGTTGCAACCTGCATGATATGAAAAAAAACAACGTTATTACACATTATTCCCACGATGTAATAAACAATTAGACAAACATGGATGGCGTCATAACGTTGTGCTGTAAAAGATGCAGCATCAATGTCTAGACTGCCCAATAAAGAAGAAATAATTAGTGCTCTCACCCACGTGTCATGTTTCCATCGCTGCTGATCGAAGTTGGAGCTGCTCTGAGCCATTTTGAATCTAATCACCTGTAAGTTCTTTAATTTCTGTCATTGTAACAAGTTTTTTTCTCAATGCTTCTCTCTTCTGTGTCGTCTGTCTGTCAGGTCGTGGTCGCGGTCGTGGACGTGGACGTGGTGGTGGTGGACGTGGTGGTCATGGTCCTAGCTTCCAGAGCCCTGGGGGCCCACAGATGACGCCCGGTGGCCGCAGAGTGCGCTCCGAGCTCAAGACGCGTGAGGAGATTTTGAAGCAGCGTAAGAAAACGGAGAAGCAGCAGTTCCTGCAGAAGGGAGGGCTAAAGAAGCTCCGCTCCAGCAACAAGCAGTGGGCTGGAGAAGTTAAGAAGTCAGGGTTCGGACGGGGCGGTCAGAAGAAAGGCAAGATGAAGAAGAGAATGTGAGGAGGATAATCACGGGGGGGGGGATCCTGTGGGAGACTGATGATCAATGGCACGACGAGGGACCGACTGATGAAGACCAGATTTGTTCCCATCCCCCCCTCAAGATTTTCACGGTGCCTTGTATGATTGAGGATTGAAGGAGAAGAACTAAGGAAAGATTTTCCTGAGATGTTCTTCATCTTTTCTCCTCATCACTACCTGAACTCTGTATTTGTCACAGAGTGAAATTAAAAGAAGGATCCAATTAACTGGATTTTCGTCTTTTAAACGTGTTTGGCAGAATTATCTGCTTCAATGGTTTTGAGTACTAAAATTTGTCTATACACATTATCTAATGTCATAATACACATCTGAAAAAGACAATATCCTGTGTCATGTCTTCTTTTGCAGTCAGTGACATGTTGATCGAGTACATCTGGGAAATTACAAACGAGATATACAACTCAATTAGTGAGTTTATATCACACGGGGCACTGGGGTCTCTATATCTGATGTTCTTCAGATTTTGTGGCTGTAAATATGGTAGTTTTAGTTTTTGAAAACCATTATTATTTGCTGTTATGCTGTTGGTTCCTGCTGGTGTAAAGAGAACGTTCCCAGTTATTCATCTCTAAAAATTGTCTTATTGTCCATTTAAGTTTAAATTTTTTCTAAAAAGCCTTGAATCCACTGTTTGTGTAAAACATAGATGAAGGTGTTTGTACTCCATCATTAAGAATTACTGGTTAGAAATTGTGATTTAAAGGCACAATGCTGCGCTCCTGTGGTGGGAAAGTAGAACTGCAGCTGGATCACCCTCAGAACCACTTATTCAGGGATTGTTCACTTTTTCCAAACTATAAACCTTTGGACTGGCACGTTTTTATTGTTCTGCAGAAAATAATTGATACGTTTAAGTGCCAGGTTTCAGACTTAATTTGACTTGTTTCACCTCATGACCCTTTATTGTAGTTTCATTTCTGAATGTGCCGAAGAAAAACATCCTGAACAAATCAATGCACAACTGTCCAAATACTTTTGGCCTACACAGGATAACCGCATTTGTCTATAAAAGATAGTTGGACAGGATGGTCAGGATGAAGCTCATGTAAGTTTATATTATTATGAATCATGTTATTTTATTAAATTTATCTGTAAATCTAAATTTTACAAATCTTTAAATTGCTTTTTATATATTGTTCCCTCAGCAAATTGTTTTTAGTTTTATAGTCAAACGATATGCATTGAGATATACTGCAACTTTTTATTAAAATATACCGCAACTTCCTGAGATATACTGCAACTTTCTTTTAAAACTTTGTTTTTTGTATCGTGTGGCCACTATCACATTAGATTTGAGTTTTTCCTTCATCAATAAAACTTGTCCCCCATCTGAGAAGCATCACGTTCAACTGCTTTCTGTGTCTTCATGTCAAATCATCATGTTATTTATTCCTCGTAGGAGATGCAGCAGTCGATCATCCAGCCTGGAGGAATTCTTTTATATCTCCAGCTGCTGAGAAGGTGCAAAACAGGACCACATGCAGGGCGGCCTGAGAGGACAGGGCAGCACGACACCAGCGCAAGCGAGAGAGACAAGTAGCCCAGTGCATCTGCTTGTGGTTACACTGCCGACTGCTTTCTGATGATATGCGTCCAGGCTATCACAGGTTATTTATGGCTGTGGCTCCTCATGGGCCGAGGCTCTGCCGGGAAGATTTGTGGCTTCCAGTCGTCTGCGTGAATGCTGCCAAAGATGGGAGGAAGATGGGAGGTAGGTGCGTTGGGTAACGTATTTGTTCCAAACACTGTCTAATCACCATGGAGACAGTGATAGGACACAATCCACGGGGTATATAAAGTTTCAGTTTACTTTGTAGCTCCAAAAACCCCCCCCCCAACTGTTTCAATATTCCTGATTTATTACATTCAATCCACAAAGTATATATATTTAAATGCATTAACTGTAATATCTATATATTGCCTTCATAATTTTGGTGCATAGCTCAAAAACAAAGCTTCATGATATCGTAAAAATTAAGAAATGTGCATAAGCTATTGTAAATATGCTGGTAATATAGATACATTTCCACATGTTTATATTTGTATGGTGTACTGTACGTGTATATGGCATAAAGTATATACAGTATATATTGGAATGTGTATTATGAATGTGTTTCATATATATAAATGCATAATACCCATTCCTCTGAAAAACTGCAGAATATAGATAAATGTACACTATTATGAATTCTGTATTCAACTACTGTGTATTCTGGAGTATTCAGTGTCTTACCCCAGATATCGTATTTTTCAATGTGACCACATTCTGTCCACATTTGTGTTAAAAGTGAGAAAAGTGCAGTAAAGAAAGACGATGACTTAACAGACAAGTGAAGCAAACACAAATTTCCCACTTTCCAAATCAGAGTTTAATCAAAACAGAAATACTCAATTGATTAGCTCTAATCCTCAGGCGTTCCATTGCCTTTCATGGAAATAAAGGTGGTTGTGTGGAGGCTTAAATATCTACTGATACTTGAAATGCTCACCTGAACATGTTCTAGCTATAAAAAGATATTTGTGGGAAACAACATCACGCATCTGTACTGTCTGTCCCTGAGCTATCTGTGACCAGAACAAGCTGCAGTGAAGGAGCTTGTTTCGCTGATATCATTTAATCCTGGCGCAGAGATACGGAGCCATGGCCGGCCTTTACCCCCCCCCCCCTGTCTATCTGATGACCCCCCTCTCCCCTGTCCCAGCTCTCTCTAGTGCTACAGCAGCTCTCCAGTCATCGGGACCGGCAGCGTTATCACTGCTTAGGGTTCCCAGGACTGACACAGCATCCACTTGAGATAACGCAGAAGAGCCTTGAGCATCAGAGCTCTGCTGCTAACATTACAGTGGGTTAGAAACACTGGGCACTAGTTACATAGGTGTGTATATATGTTGTCAGATCCACAATGTGACAGGCCTGAAAAAAGTTTGTTTTATTTGTTTTATATGCTCAATGAATGTGCACATCACTATTGGACTTTGTTTTGCCAACGATTAAGATTTTTCTGACATTGCTCAAACGGCTTCTGCATTTTCAACAGCAACTAGAATATCACTCAGTAGAGCTCGTACCTCCAACAGGCCCCTTAGATTAATTCAAGCTGCACCAGATATCACATATTCATAGATATCAGTCTTCTAAATATTCCATGAATTATTCCCTGGGTGAATCAGTGAAAATGTCAAAAAACGCATTTAATGTCTCACAATGATGAAGAAAGTGGAACAAAATAATAATCCTGGATATGCTCCCTGATTCAGATCTGCACGAAAAACTTAAAGAGTTCTTTCTAGATGCATTCCACATAACTCCACCAGGTTTATTGGTAATCCATCGAGATTTTGCGTAATCCTGCTCACCAACAAACCAGCCAGCAAACAAATGGACAGGGGGGAGAAAAGGTTATGGTATGGTTTAGAAACATATACAACACATGCATCCAATTAAACTTTACATTTGCTGAATGAACATTGAAAATTATGCAAAAGTCAGTATAAGTATGTGTAGACAGACACAAAAACCTCCCTTAAGTGCTATCTGCATTATTTATATAATCCAACCTCAAACTGTCACTGGACCGATGAGTGAAAAGGGCATAAATAGAAAAAATATGAAGAAGAGTATAAATTATACAATAACAGATTAATGCTCCAATGTCATGGTATTGAAAAATGTCAGCAATCCTATATAAAATCATAAAACATACTGTCCACAACAGGTAAGAGGCGGTCATTTAAATCTTGAAAGGCACACATGCTTTTAATCCAGAAACCCACCCACCTTACTCAGTAACTGTATGAGACCTTCTAGATGTATTTCAGATGTATATCAAGGTTTCTTTCCCCCTGTGGTTATCTCATTAATCTGACTTTATTATCAAACCTGTTATCTGTTTGCAGATGCGTGTGTGTGTGTGTATGTGTGTGAGAGTTGTCTCTGTTATTGTTTCCCGAGCGTCCGTCCCTGTAGTCTGGCTCCCCTCTCCTCCTCCTCCACCTCCCCTCCTCCTCCTCCTCCTCCTCTTCTCTGCGTGCTCCCATCTGACGATAAGACTGCTGCCTTTTCTCAGGCTATCGCTTACGAGGCAAAAGGCCACTTGAGGAATGACAGGGCCGACATGACTGACATTAGCCGCTGTCGCCTCAGCAGGTTCCATCCTCGTGCAGACGAATGCTGACGACTCACGACCATGTTGAAAACCATCAGGGGCCCTTTTTGTTTCGTTGTTTATGGAAAAAGGTCACGCTACAGCTCTGCTCTGATATCTGGAGCTGAGATGCTGTTGGGTCAAACGCTGGTGAGCGTGGTTTAATGTCCTATTATAATTGCAGTGCTGTGGCTTTGTTTTGGAAACAGGCAGCTCGTGAAGATGTTTGGAACAAGCTGCCATGCAGACGCCTAAAGAGGGAGCCTTGAATTAGCTTGATCACATGGGAGGGACTGCGCAGTCGGTCTCGGGGCCAGAAACGTCCTAATTGGAAGTAAAAAACGTGTGCTGGGGTTGTGTGGGCTGCGGGCCACGTACAGTAAACTGAATAGGAACCAGACTGAGTGAAAATGATCCCACCAATCTGAATTCCTTTGAATTTCTCTGATGAAGTGAGACAAGCTGAAGGTCAGCGGAGATGTGAACCAGTTGTGGTTGAAAAAACACTTTTTGTTGAAACACTATATAATACTTAACTTTTCCCAGTGTGTCTTTACACTTTCTGGATAAATCTGCCATATCAACATCTTTTTCTTTAAAAACATGACATTTTATAAGTCCTTGTTGTATCAGCGGAAACCTCTGACCCCCAGCGTGCCCCCTAACCTGGCTCAACAACCTACACGTGCACTCCCTCACGTGCCCTCCACCATGAACCTCCACCTCTCATTTGTTATCATTATGTTGTGATGTTCAGTTAAAAGGCTGGGATGCCAAGAGAACTCCACAGTAATGATCATTTTAATATGTCAGGCACATCCGGTGGATTTCAGAGTGTCCGGGACAATTTAAGATCTGAAACTCACAGATGTTTGTCATAAATACTCTTAGTGTCTCATTTTAATTCCCTCCTCTAATTCTCAAATCATCCAATCCAATGCTTGTGGATCGAACGGGGGGAGGGGGAACTAACCGCAACCTGCCAATTGTAATTAAAGGACATCCTTCAAGTCCTGAAAGCTGCGTCTCTGCTGTGATCTGTTGCTGCCGTCAAGCCATAAATCTGGATGCACCCTCGGAGAATGGAGAGGGGCTTTTCAGCAGGGACTGTTACGTGTAACGTCAAGCTGCAAGACAGTGTTTCCGCTGCTTGAAACACAGTCGGCACACAAAGATGCCTTTTTTCAGTTTTGCACCTATTTTTCTTCTCTTTTTTACTTCTCTACTCCCAGCATCTTCCTGACCACAAACAATGAAAGAAGAGGATGCTGGGATTGATGTGTACATTGCGAAGTGGAAAAGTTGGTTAAATATACAACTAGAGGGCAGAGTTCAATAAAGTCTCTTGAAAATGGAAATTGTATCATTAAAAACACACGAAATGCTGTATTTGTAGAGTTCCAAATCAAAATTCATCCATTTTTAAATCCATATAATTAAGTAAATCGGCATTAAATGAGAGGATGTGTTTGTATGAATGGGTGAAGGTGCAGGAGGGACTGTGTGTTGTGCTGTTAGAGGGAAACGTGTTGGCCTACAGAGTCACAGCTCACTGGTTATTTCGGGGGATGTTCAGGTGCCCGGGGGCCGCAGCAGAAAGTCCTTATAAAGAGCTCCTCTCCGGGTTAGGGTGGAAAGTGGGTTATCAGCTCCACTGTCACTCCTCGAGGAGGCCGACTCGTTTGCATCTAGTCAACACCTTCCGCCCCCTTCGTGGCACACATCTGACCCCGGCTTCCTGAAGCGACCCTTGGCCTTATCCAGGCGCTTTCAATACTTTCGACCACGTTCTACCCGCTCATGCTCTCTTCTCCAAATCCATCTCTAATCATGTTCTCATCCACGGTTTGCCTGCTTTGTGGAGCTCCCCCGCCCCATCTCTGTACATTATTGATGAGCAGCAGGAGCCACGTGTTGTGTTTTGACCATTTCGTGACAACACATTGGGGTTAATGGGATTTCAGTGTAAAGCTGAACTGAAATCGTTGTGCTTATTTTATTATGCACGTGTAGAATAAGTGTGATTCTGTGCAACGTCAAACCGCTGATAGTTCATTTGTATTACATTTGTATTACAGCAGTGAAAGTGTTGCACCCAAAATCAAGTTGGAGTAAGATTCTATTCATTCATCTTTTTTCTTTGACTACTAATCTGGCCTTTACAATTTTTTGTTTGATATTGTACAAGTCTGGGCATATTGAAAAATGTCATTACCACATCTTTCCGTTCCTCCTCTTCTTTTTTTTTTTTTTTCTTCGTTACCCTCTCTCCTTTCCTCGTCTAAGGAATGTTTTCCCAGACTCTCTCTTCACCCTGTGTGAGCGCTCTGTCTCTCTGTGGCCACGCACTTCATTTGTCTTCGGACGGATCAGAGGAACACAGAAAATCCAAATAATCACATGGACGCTGAAGTAGTAGAAGTCTTTAAGACAAACCCCGGATAACAAGATGACAAAGCTTGTTAAGACAGAGGCCTTGAAAGGTTATTTTATTTGGTCCTATTTAACCAGTATTAGGACACTTTAAGGACATTTCATTATTTTCACATTGGAGATGAGTTATGTTTGAGGTAGCAGAGCTTTGGAAAGATTTTATTATTTAGTTGTGAGCAGAATATTTAAGTAAAGTATTTTAGTGATGTGCCATAATTTAATACTAAAATAGAGTATAACACATTGTTCATAAAACTTTTCATTTGTTCTAATATTGCCTGTAATTATCAACTTATCCCTTGTTGCAAAAATGTAACATAGAATGAATTAATAATTTCTTTAAATATAAGTATTTTATAGCCCTATATATACATATATACAAATAGCTGTAATCATCTTATTTCCTCCTTCTGATATAAAGTTTTATTGCTGTGGCCACATAATCCAATCTAATATCTTTTTATGAATAATTCCAGTATGTTTTATAGTATTTCTCCAAACGCTTATCTAAAAGACTTTAAGGTTTTGTTTGAGTTTAGGCCTAAAGAAAAAGCAGCTTCACACATCTGTCACATCATTTACTGCTGCACTTACCTTACTTACCAGAAGATGGCGCTGCAGCCATTGTCCAAGGTCAGACATAAGACGCCTGAAGGCCGGAGAGCTCTTCCGGGCCTCTCATCGAGGTTTGAGCTCTGGAAGCTTGTAATGTCACAAGTGGCCGTCGCAGAAATGTTTGTATTTAGAACCACTGATCAAAAATATGCCGCAGCTTCGGAAATTGGCTGCAAACTTTCAGAAACATTTTGTAGGGTCAAGGTGGTTTTAGGAATTTGGTGAACGCCTTCTGCTTGGACTTAGTAGATAAACCATATACACATAGAGAGCCAGGTGCAGCTATGCTATACATCTGGTGTGTTGAGTAATATAGATGTGAAAGGCAGAATGACCCAAAATTACAGTTAAAGTGACTGGGGGGGGGACGGGGGAGACGGGGTGTCGTAACCTTTTCCATAAGGAGAATTGAGGGTTGTGATTGGTTGAAGACTATTTTCCCATCTCTCTCCCTCCTGCTTCCTGCCGTCCCCCCCTCTCACGCCAGACCCTGAATGGCACGCAAGGCCCTGACCACCACCGCAGCGTGGCGCCAAGGGGGCACAGAGTTTGTTTGTGTGTGTGTGTGCGTGTGCGTGCGTGCGTCAGCCAGTTTGCAGGGCCGAGACCCCGGATATGTTGTGGGAATGTGCAGTGGACAGGGGCCAGACAGGACGTGACCTTCTGGAGGAAGCTCAGCCGGCCCTATAGGCCAAGCGGCTATCAATCAACACCCTTGTCCCGCCCCCGACTGACCACTTCAAACACACGGGAGGATTAGAGCCATGACCAGCGCTTTTAATTTTATATAAATTAGCAAATAAATTAAGAGACACTCACCGTGAAACGAAACCAATTCAACCAATTAATTCATTCCTCTATGATAAAATAAATAACAAACACATTTTTTGCTAAAACCTTCAAAAGAAATGCTTCTTTCTCAAGTTGGCTCAAACATTTCCCCCCAGTTTAAAGCAGTGCACGTATTAATTTAATAATATCATCAGTAATCTCTGCTGTCTAATTACAGAATGTGACCTAGATCTGTACCGGTCACCTGTAACTGGTGGACATGATTATTTATTAGTCTTTTGAACCCCACTGTAATTTAGCAGGGGCACTTTCATTACTCCCTATGCCCGGTATCAGCAGATCAAAGCTCCATGTTGATTTTTCTCCCCTGCAGGCTGTCCAGGGCCCAACCTGCACCTCGGACAAATGACCAACAGGTCAGGAACTCAGTTCCGCTGGGGGTAGAGGCCGAGGGCCCCGGACTGACCCTGGACTGATGCCACTTCGTGTCTTGCGGCTTTCAGTTTCAGACGAAGCAGATTTAACATCTTTTTTTTGGTGTGGTGGTGCAGCACAGATGGAGGACGTGGCGATCACAATGATGAGATGATGGATTTCTAATGACCATGTTTCAGCTTATTATTGTCTGTATCGTGTCAGTGTAAGTATCTACTGCTCTTTAATCATATCATTGTTAATAATGACAATAAAGGGCTCAAAATGAAAAATGCTGCCATGGGTTTGTCAATGTTCCCCTTCACTGTGGGAATTGCAGCAAACATCTGGACGCAATGGAGAGTTCAATTCAAGTTTGTTACGAAACTAATTTGCACAAGTGTTTCTGTGTGTTGTGAGAGGAAGGAAAGCTTTTTTTATCATCAACAAAGAGAAAATCATCAGTTCCGTAACTCAAACAGATTTCCTTATTTGTAATTATACACTTAAGTCGCACATGAGGATTTTTTATTATATTCCTCTTTAATTCTGACCAGGAACTACAAACAAGACAGTTATTGACTGAGGGGAAAAGTCTTTTCAGATTTCCTCTAATCAGGCATTTTTTCACAGAACAGAAAATCAAAGAAAATCCAAAACGGATCAACCAGATAAAGATGCAAGACGAGAATTAAGAGACAAATGAACGTGTTGTCCGTGTCTGGGAGAAAATGGCTAAAGGTGCTAATTAACAGAGCTGTCAGTGGTTCCTTGAAGTGAAGTGAACTTGCCGATAAGCAGAGTGGCTGGTGGGGTGGGGGTGTTGACGGTGGAGGGGCCCCCCCCAAGCCATCTGGACCTTGTTCTCCCAGAGAGCGGGGCCGTGGCACAAAAAAAACATGGTGTCGTTGGCGAAGACTGGAGAAGAACGTTTTTAAAGGAAAATATGGTTTGAATGTGTTTTTTAAGAAAACCGGTGTTGACAGGTGCTGATGGTAAACAGGTTGTAAAGTTTGGTAAAGTAAAGATGGCTGTAGGATTAACAGGTTCAGGCAAAATGTGAGTTTTTGAAAAAAAAAACAGAATTAGCTTGATAAAACTATATCTGGTTGTGAATGTTTCCGTCTTTAAAAAAGCAGTTTATGCATTTTTGGTGATGTGATGTCATTAGGTTTATTCAGAAATCAAATATGCACAGAAAGTAAATCTGAAAACGCAAACATTTTGTTTAAATCCAATTAGAATCCCAACAGGTATAAGACACCAGACATATTGGAGCTCATTAAATGCGTGAGGTCTTGTTTTCCGGACGCCTCTCGCAACAAATGGACGGATCTTCTCCTTCCCGCTTCCTCCGTCACCTTCGGGCGGCGCAGCTAAAGTGCTGCCCTGTGACCGCGTATATAGCTCATCTCCTGCAGGTAATCAACCATCATTCTTTCATGAGGCTGTGAGTGTTCAGGAGAGACTCTGGATCTCCCCTGCTGCTTCTGCCAGCAATACATCCTGCTACACGTCAGGGAACATGACAAGCGCACTCCCTCCCAGCTCATTGCACCTGAACACACTCCTCCGTCCCATGACATGATAGGTCAAATCGGATCTCTCACGGCTCCGCTTTTGGTAAGTCGGGCCGCGTCGAAAACGAGGGAGCTGAGGTAGGATTTATAGAGATGATTAATTTCTAACACATTCTAACCCGTTATTCTTCAGTGTGTTTGGTTCATGGTTTTTCACACAGAACAAAATTGATTACTTTGCGTAGTGGTTTGTGTAAAATAGTTGTAAAAATACATTAAGGTTATAATTTAATGTATCTAAATATAAATGCTGGGCCGATTAAAATGCTGCACAAGTTTTGGAAATGGTTGTTTTGTTCGACTTCCCAAATTTTACAACAAAAGGTAAAGAAATTTCCACCACCAGAGGGCAACTGGATAACTTTCCTTCCTCCATCAACAAAGAGAAAGTCAGTGTTTCTTCCCCAGATTTAGCAGAGACCTCTGTAAATCCACACATTTATCTTTATGGAGCTCTGAAGATGCCACAGTTATAATATTGGGTTGCTGCTTATGACACGATTCCTGGTGTTGTGGCTATAACTGTGTCTTTTCCTCTGATTTGGAAACTCCAACACTATTGGCTGTCTTAAGATCAGAGCAAATGCAACACTCGCTATATTAGCAATACTCACATGGCATATTAAACTGTTTCTGCCCACAAAATGTCATCTGGCTGGTACTTCAGTGAGTCCAAAGAGTACGGTACAAGAGAGATGACAAAAAACATGTTATTATAATGGCAGTCAAAGCACAACCGTCCCCTTGAATTGAATAAAGCTGCACCAAATTTCACACACTCATAGATTTTAGTTTCCTAATTATGCTGATTTTTTTTTACCTCAAGATCCATTAACTTGTCCCTGGGAAATTTGTGGAAATGTCAAAAAGCTGAATGTTTGGTCCAGATGTGTTTCAAGATTTAAAGGTGTTTTTCTAAGCTCATACCCCCCCCCCCCCCCCCCCCCCCCTCCTAGTTTCAGTAGTTTGTTTCCTGATCCTAACAGACATTAAACTTTAATAAACTCAGATAAAAATTATTGCTAGAAATAATTGCATCTTAAAGTGTCTGGCACACTTGATGCTCTATACACCTGAAAGATTAACAGGTAGGACAAACCTGATGTAAATGATCTTCTCTTATATCTGTAGTATAATCAATTAAACATGTTTGTTGTAATGAAAACTGTGAAACCCCGTTATCACATTAGTTTTATCCTTTTTCTTTGGAAAATGTCTCAAATTACTGAAAGTTGTCGTCGGTCTTTCACTGAAATTAATTTATTAAGATTAAAAATACTGCAGATTAGTTTTACTGTATTTTTGGGAGAATTTGTGCACATTTCTCCAACCGCGGGGCTTTACTCACTGGAGGTTTCTCGAGCAGGTGAAGAAATTCTAAGCGTTGGTCGCAGGAGGTTATTGGACTGCTGAAGTGCCTTTGAGCAGTGCTCTATCAATGAGAGTTTTATGAAAATGAGCCATTGCTGAATTTTTTGTGAGATCCTAATTTCTAAGTCAACACTGGAATAACTGAAACAGAAACTTTCTTAGTTTGACGTTCAGATGTGGTGAAATGAGACTAAACTGAACCACGGCCCACTGATCAAAATGGCGTCCCTCCCTTCCCGTCACATCTTCCTTTCATGTAATGACATTGCTTTCTTTACAAAGTTGGCGTTTTACCATTACATGGTTTAAATTTTTTATCTGCTCAGTATTATTTCTCTGTTTGTGCTTTACAGAGCAGAGGACATTTGACACGTCGTCCACAGTTTTCAGGCCTTCTGTGTATGAAGAATTACTGCAGTCTCCTTTTCTTTTCCACATCATCCCTCTGTCTCAACGTATTTTTTCTATATGTGCAGTTTGTGTGTGTGTGTGTGTGTCAACATTTGTGCGTGTGCATGCACCCGTCATTTGCACGCCTGCGTTCCGTGAGACATGGTATTATCAGTGCGGTTCACTGGTTCAACGAAAAATGGCTGAAATGATATCCAGAGCTCAGACATCAAACACCAGAGGCCACGTGAGTTATGGTGCATCGATCGACTGCGAGAACAAAGGGAGCGATGGTTAAAGGGATGGAAATCGTGGAAAAGAGAGAAAAAAAAAAAAAGAGATAGATGAAGCAGACAGAAGACAAGCAGCCCGGGGTCTGCAGCAGATTCTGTTCGGGGGTCTGAGCCTCTGGGGTTTATGTCAGTCAGGATCTGGAGGAGAAGTTGCTCCCTTGAGAAAAACAGTGGAGAGGAAAGGAGAGCGAAGGATGCAAGGGGATGTGTGGGGCACCGAGAGGCTGGATGATAGGTGACGTTAACCAGGTGCCCTCGTGGCCCAGCTGCCAATCCATCGCTTTCCCTTCTGCTCCTCTACAGTAAAACTCTACAGTGAGTGCTTCTTTTTTTTCTTTCTAACAGGGCTCAAAGTCAGGTGCTGCTTTGGAGCATGCATGGCTGGTGAGTTTCCGTCCGACTGCGTCTGTTTCTCTAAGTTGTTACAGTTGTGTACGGGCACATGTCTGGATGTTGATGAATAACCAGGCCCTCCTTGGTTATCTCCACTTCCTTTAGAGTTTCAAGTGAGAGCCAGATGTAGCTATCCATCTTAATCTTTCCTCTCATTTAGTCTGGATGCAGTCGGAGCCTGTTTTACTTTTCATTACGTTATCAAACACTGGACGGACGACTTGTTACGGGGGAGGGGGGGGGGGGGGGGGGTAATCTGGATGTGTTGAGTATATTGTCAGCGTCGCATATCAAATCTGTGCAGTAATAACTCTAAACCGAAGCAATCTAGACACTGTCTGACAAAAGATGTGTGACCCCAGGAAGCCTCTTCATGTACCCATAAAGATTTAATTTCCTCTAGTCATATTAATGCTAATGCATTTGAGATGTACTGGAGTAAAAAGCTTTTGAGGAAAAAGACTCCCTGAGTGTTGAGTCAGTGGAGATGGGGCTCCTCACACCAGTGTACATGTCATGCTGGGATTTCTATTAAGTGACTATACGTTACATGATAAAATATTCAACACAGTCTACGTCCTGCTGATCTATGGTCTTCTGGACTGGACCAAAAAAAACCTGCCTGTAAATCTAAAACCTCAACCTATGATGAGTCTAACAAAACCTTGTTAAAATGTTTGTTTTACCACAAGTGGAAAGAAAAATGTAATTATGGACCAGAAATGTATTTTCACGGTGGGGCAGCCGAGGCCCAACAAGCGCCACTTCCTGCCAGAGGTCATTAATTTGCCTCCTGCACCGCAGATTGACAGCGTGCGCCCTTGTGTGTTCGCAATTAACGGATTTCAAACAGTGTCTTCCCCGTCGATGACAGACCACGAGCTGCGAAGCTTCTGTCAAACTGTGGTAAATACAACACGCGGCCTCGGATACAGAGATGGACACACACACTCGTGCCAGCTGTTTGTGTTGCTACAAGATAATCCGAACCATGCTTTAATTAAAGAGGGAAGTGATGAAGGGTCCAAACTGATCGAGTCACCCGTGTCGTCTCTGACCGTGAGCTTGTGAGATTCAGTCGCTACCTCAGGACTGACCCAACATGAAAACAGCAACACCAAAGAAACTGTCGCTCTCTGACTCTTGTCGTGCAGTTTTTCCATTTTCCATTTTGATAGCTACAGGAACGTCTTTGCATGAATGTGCAGGTATTTAAACGATATAAGTTTGACATATCTAAATGTTGAAATGTAATTATGAAGCGAAACCATCATAATTTGATGAATTGTATGATTCCGTCGCCAACACAGCTTTGCCCATTTGGATCATTCCTCTCCTGTCATCGATCCTTTCTTCCAAACTGATAATTAAAACAAAGGCGTCCTGTACCTAACACTGCCATGTTTCCCGTCGCATTACACATCGAGTGTCGTGTCCGAGAGCTTTGCAGAAAAGCACAGAGGTGTGTCCAGACAGCAGTAATGAAGCGGGCGAGTGAAGGACTCTGTGCACTGGGCATGTGCACATGCCAAGTGGCCTCTGCAGAGACAGGCACACGGCTGCGGTGCATGTGCGCATGTTCACAGGGCAGCATGCATTGCGCTGCAGTAATTGATAATAAACAGGTCTCGTAGCAGGGATTTTTTTTATTGCTTTTCCAGTCTTGTTAATTCAGAGAAGAAATGCATTGGTTCTTTCCTCCCTGACTCAACTGGTGCTTTCATTGGCTCGTTCCATGAACATACCTTTTGTTATGGGCACCGGCGGCCAGGGGGCTTTGAGCTGTGTCAATAGCAGAGACGGAAATCAGGTGGCTGCCATGTCAGGCCCAACACTGGACGGAGTGTTCGATTGGGAACGGCCCAGTCACAGAGCCGAGCCGTAATTTTCTCTTTCAACAGCCAGTTTCTGTTGGAATAATGTTCTGAAATATAGAAATGAAAATATACGTCGCTGCAGTTAAAGCCATGACATCAACTAATGACAGCTCTTTAGTTTGGTATGACACGGAACATATTCTTCACGTGACACAGTGTGAATCAAACAATATTTCTAATTAAATATTTTTGTCCTGTGTCATGCAACTGTATAAATGGAGTTCTGTTTTCCCTCAATCAGGCATGTAGCAGTCATTATCATATACTCTGCAGCTTGAATGGCTTGAGTTGCATGCATGAATAATTTCAAACAATTCCGTGCAATCACATGAATTTTCACACGCCGAAAATCCGAGCCCCGCGTGGTTACCTTACGCGGTTGCGCTGTTAAAAAACCCCGACATTTTGAAACATATACAGTCGTAGCCAGCCAGCAGGGGGCATTTGTTCTTTGCGGTAGCCAACTATTTTGTGTGAAATGAACCATCCAGATCACAGCCTAACCTGGCCCTTTGTGTAGGGGAGAGAGGTTGAACAGTGGTGAGTGGGGCGGCAGGAGGAGGGAGGGCTGGGAGTGAATTCTTGTCCAAACATTCTGCACGCGGATTTGTATTCATTGCACCCCTGCTGCTATTGATATCATTACGCAGGGTGCTCATGCTGCGCGGAGGGGGCAGGGACTGGCAACGGGGAGGTCATGGAGCTGCAGGCCCTAACGAGAAGTGACACTGGCTCCAGGTCGGCCAAGCATCCACCGGATTTCAATGGGAGCCGCACTTTCCCAGTCAGCGCATTAGATCAAAGATCATTACCTGCTAATCAAAACACATGAACGTAAAGGGGCTTCCCTTCTTCCCCTCCGCTTTTTCGTTAGTCTTTGCTGAGCCGAGGGCGTTTGAGGAGATGGAAGGGGGAAAACAAAAGAGGGGATGGCACCAGCCACGGGACGGGATGGACCCCGTGAAAATGGAAGAACCCCCATCACTTCCTGGGACTCTCTCACTAAATAAGTTTGAGATGAAATGGTCTGAAGCAGTAGATCAATCAAATCAGGTCACACAATCTGGTGCTAAACTATAATTATGCAAAAGGTTGAACACAAAACTCTTTGGTCCCATTCTCGAAACATTATCAGGATCTTCCACCGTGCTTGTGGCTGGAAAGTGTATCCGATGGGACCTTTGGGGGGGGTGTGCACCTCTGTGTGGACTCTGCTAAGGATCTTTTCCCAGGCCCTGTTGTCTCACTTGCTGCTGCGTCACCCTTGTTAGGTCACTCTCTCCAGTTGGAGGCCGGACAAGGCTGAGCCGCTCTCTACCAGAAGACATGATCACAGGATTGTTGTTCTCCAGATAAGGACAGAACCCCTCGTCTCCTGCTCCTTGAAACCCAGCTTATGATAAGTTGGATGTTTTGCCTTCCATGGCAGTTAAAAAGTTCTTCGGTGTGAAGCTTAAAACACAGAATAGCAACCGATTAAAGACATGAAACAGCCGTGAAGGGGTTTCACCGGCTGCTAAATCGCTCTTCTCCTGACATGCTAACGATTCTGATGCTCTGTTGTTCACTTGCTTCTCAGTAGAATTGGGGTAAGGGGGTGGCAGAAACATGTCGCCTCGGGGTAGAGGCCTGGGTCTTGAAATGTCCGACCCCCTCGGCCAACATGGGACAGAGTGAGAGCGAGGGAGCGCAGAGAGGGGGAGCAGTGGAGCGTATTTTGCTGCTGCACTGAAGGCTCCATGGCCCATTAATCGTTTGTTTGAGTTTCCGCCCCGGCGAGCATGTCATGTCTCCATTAGAGAGGGTTTGTTTCTTCTTCCTGTCCGTCTCTTGGCAGCAGGGGGCTCTCACACATCTCATTTGGCCGTGCACTGCTGTCTGGTGCCAGGCAGACTGTCCTGCGTTTGTGCGTTTGTGCGTGTGCGTGTGCGTGTGTGTGTGTGTGTGTGTGTGTGTGTGTGTGTGTGTGTGTGTGTGTGTGTGTGTGTGTGTGTGTGTGTGTGTGTGTGTGTGTGTGTGTGTGTGTGTGTGTGCAAATGGCTACTCATCTCCTGGAGGTGAACGTTAATGCTAATCAAGTTAGGAGGGTGCTGATTCCAATGTGATCTGTTGTACAAACCAAATCCCTCCTAAAGACTGTTGTCAGTTAGTTAAGCCCTCCGACAACAGCGATTCGTGGATTACTCATAATTGGATTACTTTAGTTATTTTTGTAGTCCTTTCCTCGTAATGCAGGAAACAAAGAATCACCATGTCTTACTGACTCAAGTCACAATTATGTTTTTATCGTGTATTAAAAAATCTAATGTTTGGTATAACATTAGTGAAACAGAGCAGTACACAAGTTATCAGCTGCCTGCCTCCTGCAGAGATACTGTTAAAAACCTTGTAAATCTTATGTGTCTTGCTGATAAAAAGCACAAAACACTGATGAACTCTTTGTCTAAATTCACACTTAAGCTTGGGTGATAAAACCTGGGACAGAAAATGATCTGATAAACAACAGGTGACGTTTTATTGCAAAATTTATTTTAAAATAACAAGATTATGATTTTCAGTATTTAAGGATCGTGATAATTTCGTCTTTTCAAGGTCATGAATTCAGTCCTTTGATTTAATGTACATTAAAGGCAATGGGCAGGACTTTTCAGAAAAGTTCAAACCTGTAAAGTTTCAATTTGTCAGTTTCAAAACTTCATGGAGTCCGTCTGAAACCAAATGAGTCAGGATGGTGGTTCACACTGAGCAGTTTTTAGGTACAACATTCCAGTCCGTCTGCTGACTTACTTACTGGGCTCTCTGGTGTAGGAGCTGACCCACACTGCCACGGCCTATCTTGATGTTAGTTTGACCTTTGACCCAAGACTACGCTGTAGACATCAGCCTGCTGACCTGTCAAATGGGTCTCTTTATTCCCGTGACCCATGGAGCCTTCTCCTTTAAACTGAAATATGGCCGCCAAGCCTACAGAAGCCAGCCAATTAGGAAGTAGAAAGAAATCAGAGTGGCACAATGAGCCGAGACTAATAGAGTCGTCTTTATCTGCCGCCCGTCCGTCTGCTCGCGGCGGTGTCTTAATGCCCTCACCGCTGCCGCTGCCGCCGTCCGGCTGCTTGTGACGGCGCAGCACTGAAACAATGACGATCATGTCTGTGACTTATGATGACAATAACACTTGAGGGAAAATGAATTTAGGGTTGAAGAAACCAAACAACAATTACAAACGCTATTGTTTTTATCTGCGGTTTCAGCAGTGGTATTTTCTGATGTGAATTTTCAGGGTTGAGATTGGATTATTTATGTAAAAACAATGTTAAACAAAGTGGTCAAATTGTTTAACTGAAGTAGAAATGACATTGATTTATCACCTGCATCATAACATGACCTAACATGGCCTCTCTTTGTTGCACCGGTTGCAAAGGTGATTGGGTTACTTACTTTAAAGTTCCTCTTCAATAATCAGTCAATTATTGATTATGACGTTTTTGGCCATTTTCTGGTGTTACACTTGTTACTGATGAATAACTGTTGTCAGTTTTAGTATGGAAGCCCATTTCTGCCAGTAATAGAAATAAAAGGAGAATGCTAAATCAGTAGTAGATCATTTTGAGATACTTAGTCATTATTACGAGTTAGTATGTAATTATTTCGAGTTAGTGAGTCATTATTTTGAGATAGTTTCTGTCTATAATAATTTACAGGATTACTTTTTCAAAAAGTGGCAGGAATGGGCTTCCATAGTTGACATTTAGGAAATGTTCTGGTACCTTTGCTTTCTCTGTAAAGAAAAAAAAAAGAAAATGAAGCCAGAAGGACATATTGCAATATGAAGAAGGGCTTATAAAGAACCACACAACAGGACAACAACATTAAAACTATACAATTGTGTTAGTCCTGCAGTTTTAGTGTGTTATTCTATTATGGTGACGACACCTGTGCGTGCACGTCTGTCCTGTTTATTCACTGACTCAAGGATGATACACTTAAATACTCTAAAAGTACTCACATATCCAGGTATCTGAGGTGCTTCTGGTCACAGAAAGTTCTTTGCATGTCACCGACTCTACCTCACATGTGTGTTGCACTTATTGCATTTTTCATTTTTCCTCCCTCCCGCCCCATCTGTTTTCCGGTCCTTGTCTCTTTCTCTTTGCACTTGACCGACTCAAAGCAAGTGTTCACATCCCCGAGCAGCTCAGAGACGGCGCAGAAAAACAAAGAGGACCATTGTCTCAGTTTAAAAACAAGGACAGCCATCTCTGGAGGTGTTTCCCTGAACGATTTGCCACACATTTGAGTTACTTGTTCAGTGGCGGCGTCCTCTCATCCCGCGTCCCTGAGGAGGACGAGAGAGTGGCACCGAGGGCCGCAGAGTGTCCCGAGCCCTCGGAAAACTGGGGACAAAATCAATAGCTCACCAGAGTGGAACTATTGTCGACTGCGAGCTGCAATTTCTCACTTTGTCATCCTGAAACACAGCTAATGTTCCCGCTTGTCCTCTGCCTGTGCTGGATTGATATCTGTTGCGCTTTCGAAGATGGAGATGGTTGCTCCTATGAATACTTTCACTTTGTCTGACAGTCAGAGGAATAAACTTTACTTAGTTTCGTCAAAATGTTTTTCAACGAAGTGAAAAACACCCCAAAACTACTTTCTTAGTTGTAACAAATCCCAAATTTAAAACATTTATAACACCATCATCAAATATTGCTTGGGTATCTGAAGTATTTTTATTTGATTTAGATGTGATTAAATCATCTCTAGCTATTTCAGCTGAAAACATTAAATTTCCTGTGTTCTTTAAGTCACTTTTGTATATACAACAAAACCCAAATTGTTAATTCCTGTAATTGCATTATAATTTGTAATGTCAAAAAACTTTATATTCTTTGTCATCCCACATGTGGCACCTCTAAAATCCAAATTCTCTGTCTGTAGCTTCCCCGGTGTTTAAAAATTTGATTACAAATAAAGTACAACACACAAAATGTGTATAAAAACAAGTTCTATAATTAGTCAGTTGCTTCAGTAAAATATCTGAGGAATTTAAAACATATTTCCAGGTATTTTGAGCGAGTATAAAAATCAAATTCAAGAGGCATTGTAGAAAGATTTGAGCTTGAAAACAGCCTGAGATCTATTTACACGTACACCATGTATGAATTCAGTAGACACGTCCCAGCCGTGGCTCCATTCATCATGCGCCCGCTCATCCTGCTGAATGTATTTCAGATGTCAGATAAGAGCATCACTCTGATGAGAAGCAGGCTCGGGTATTTTTACTCCAGGATCCACTTCTATCCATTGACCAAGATAATAAAGATGGACTCAAGCGAAGATTACCAACAGCTCCTGCCCCCGACCCGCCCCCATTATATTTCACTGAGCACTCTCGCCGAGCAGAAGGTACTTTGTTAAGTACTTGTTAAGTGTGTTATCCTTTGTACACACAAACATCACCTTGGTAATAACACACCACTGGATGATTTGTATTCTGCACATTTGTGCCTCAAGGTGTTTCGGACACTTTTATCCAGACGTCGTGCTCATTCGGGTTTACATGTCAAATAATGATTTCATAATATCTAAGTATTCTCATTTATTTCACACTTGGCCACCACCTGGGTCCGAGCCAATTGACAGAGGTATAGAGGGTTTTCCACTATCCAGAAGGTCGCCGGTCCGATTCCTGGCTCCTCCAGTCTGCATTCCGAAGTGTCCTTGGGCAAGATACTGAACCTCAAGTTGCCCCCGACAGCCGTGCATGTGACGACAGTGTATGAATGGCGTGGTAGAAAAAGCGCTTTGTGTAGCAGCGCTGTATGAATGTATGCGTGAATGCGGCTGATGCTGTAAAGTGCTTTGAGAGGTCAAGACGACTGGAAAAGCTCAACTTATTTACACTCCATTTACCCTTAACGATTGTCCCTTTAAAGCTGACCTATGCTCTTACTGCTTCTGGAGGTAGAGCGGGTTGTCCACTCTATGAGACTGAACACCAAATTAGCCCTGATATCTGTGTCAGCCAGTGTGTGAATGGTTGAATGCAAGCTCTGAGTGGTCAGTAAGACTAGAAAAGGTGTTTTATACTATTTACCTTTACGCCATTTTTTACTGAATCACAAATTAGAGTGAGTTCTTTATCTTTGCAGTTCTTTAGAAGACTTTGGATCATTTTGACCCTAATTCGTGGTCATTTATCCACCTCCTGATCTTTTAATCTTCTCATGTTGTCAAAAAACTACCAACGTCAGCCCTCAAACTTGCAAAGCTGTAAAAAGAAACGTTTGGTTTGTTTTTGTTTGCCCATAAGCTCAATTTTAATTTGTGCTAAAGGCCCCACTCAGTCTGTGCTCCACTTGCTACCTGCAGTGTCCTGTGAAGAGTGCATGGCTGGTATTCTACAGCAGGATTCACCTTGTGAACTGTGATTTTTGAAACTGTTACACCAACCCTGGAAAAATATCCTGTTCATGAATGTTTTAATTTTGAATCTAAAAATAATTTTAGAAATGACGCCCCAGTAAAAACGTAATTATGAACAATCCTGCTGCACAAAAATAAATTTGATGAATCCACCTCATTTCCTCTCCTAATCCACCTGCAGCTAAAACACATATTTATTGATCTTCAAGCTCCTAATACCTGTTTACCTCCTAATACCTTTTTTTGTGTCATATAGTGCCAGCGGTTCCACATGTTCTATCGCCCTTTGCACTTTCTCTCTGTTTTACTTTTCGGCAGAGTGGCCCCTGTTTCAGCGCCTAAACTTCAGAACAGATCCAACCGCGAGACGGAGGGTCAAGAGGGAAAGTGAGCTTTGAAAGAGTGTACCGCTTAACCTTGACCTTGAGTTTGCATTTCTCTAAATGTGTGTGTGTGTGTGTGAGAGAGTGTGTGTGTGCGTCTACAGCTGCCCTGCTCGCCACTTCAGAGAATGTTTACATTTTAGGAGAGGTCTTTATCTTCCCCAAGCCTGGAGTCCCTCTGGGTGAGTTTATACAGCCAGCCACACACACACACACACACACACACACACACACACACACACACACACACACACACACACACACACACACACACACACACACACACACACACACACACACACACACACACACACACACACACACACTGCAGCTCAGTGCGAGCCTCCCATAGAGAGAGTAAAGGGAGAGTGCTGTCACACACTCATCAATCTCAGCTACGTTCTGGACCGACGCCGGGAGCAGCAGTTCTCTCCCTGAGAGCTCAAACACTGCAGAAGTAGGTTACCTTCCTTCAGTGTGGATCTTGGAAGGAGAGGACCAAAAAAAAAAAAAAAAGATTGTATAAACTACAGCAGCAAAGGTATACATAGACATAGAGGTGACCATGATGGAAACTTGTGTAACATCATACCTTAACCTAGACTTTAATGGTGGTAACTGAATCACCGAATTCCACATTAGCGGCACTCAATTTTTCACGTTTCTTCCAAGAGTCTCCAGCGGTTACTTCTTTGGTCACTTGCAGCGTGAAAACCAGTGGCTCATGTATCACCGAGCCCAGTCTAGATTATACTGTAAATGACACTTGGAGATTGCAGCTATGTGTGTGTGTGCAGTATTTTTAAAGACCTGGCTATCATGGCTGGTGTCTGTCTGTTGTCCTATCAGTCAGTTTAGCCATTTAGTGTCCTTTCAGACTCATCCGTCGTGATACAGCGCTCCGTTAAGATATGAGACCACGGGGTGTCTTCCATACTGTTACTGTCACCTGTCAAGTGTTAGCTTCACACTGCTGACCACTGAGCAAAGCTTTCAACCTGGAAATTAACCGACAAAAGAGGTGATTGTTTTCCCCCCCAATTTTGATTTGTATCTATACTCTAAACCCTGGCCTCATATGGCCTTTAATAACAAAAGACATTTTTGTAGGTGGCAACTTGATGCTTGATCCTGTAAAAGTGCTGTGAACAACGTTTTTTCATTGACTAAGGTCGGATCCAAAGACGTGGCGTGTTAGTTTGTTTTTCAAGTGTGAGAAAGAAGAAGACCACCTACATGATATCACAGCCTCTCTCCCTCTCTTTTTGACACACGCACGCACGCACGCACGCACGCACGCACGCACGCACGCACGCACGCACACACACACACACACACACACACCTTAAACATCACAACTAAATGTCCAACCCCAACCCCAACCTTAACCCAACCCCAACTTAACCATAACCCTGAAACTAAATCTTGACCCTCAAACATCTTTTTAAAAAAGTGAGAACCGCTCAAAATGTCCTCACTTTCCCAAAATGTCCTCACAGCCTAAGGTTTATATGCTCAAAATTGTCCTCACAAAGATGTAAGTACACCCACCCACCCACCCACCCACCCACCCACACACACACACACACACACAGACACACACACACTCAAAAGTGTGACCTTTTGTCACGTGTGTAGATAATAAGCTGTTACACAAACCAAACAACCTGTCAGGAGAAAGATAAAAACAGAACAGCTGATTCACAGACACAAACGTCTGCAGCCAAGTCTCAGTCTTCCTGCACTGCACCTTTTACAGCTCTAAACTTCCTACCGCTCGAACAAACTCCATCTAGCTGTTCCACTTTTCAGACATTCCTCAAAGCAACAACTTCTGGGTCCACGTTTTATTCCACTTTAGAATAAATCATCTCTGCGTGACTTTTACCTGTCATTCATCCACGGCTCACTTTTAACCTCAGTCATTTTCAAACCCGCTCTGCCCTTTTGTGTTGAGTGCTGCTGCTGACTAACCCAGAGCCCCAAAGACCTAGAGTACAAAGCAGAAGGGGGAAAAAAAACAAAAAAACTGAAAGAAAAGCAAAAACATGAACTGGTATGGATCTGAGGAAACCTACTGGTGAGATATTGAGTGTTTGTCTCCTCGAGGGCCTGCCTCTATCAAGGTGATTCATTGCAGAGGGCCTGGGTAACTGTGCGGGGCGCGATGGAAGTCCATCTCGGATGATGGTTTTATTGATGGCATCAAGTCACACATCGGCCTCTGCGGAGGCGCTACGCTGGCTGCTTAGCCTGGGTGGCGAGAAAGAGAGAGAGGGAGACGGGGAGTGAAAGCTTAGGGCAAAAGGGGTGGGGGGGGGGGGTATGGTGGGGGGTGGGGGGGCTACTTACTGGCACACAGACAGGCCACAGTGTCTCTCCAAGAGCAACATGCAGACACCTGCATTTAGGGAGATCGATACCCTGCCAAACCGCTAAGAGTGCCTCAGGAGAGTAACGTTTATTGATCTGGAACTGGTGTTAATAGAAAGAGCCGATATCTCTGATATTCTCTGCTAAAGTCAGCTCTCTTTACGTTTCCAAAGCAAAACTGTTGTAATCCCATAAGAGACTCCGCCATCGCTGTCACCTTGTCATGTAATAGTTACGCCGTTGACGCCATTAAAGACAATATAATCAAGTTGATGCATTTAAATCAATGGAATTTTAATGGCATGTCATTTTAATAATAGAGAAAAATGTCTCTGTAACTATATTCAAAGCACAAACTACTTTTTCTAAATTTCATTTAAGTTATAATTAAGGATCTGAGATATTTGACACGATTAAAAGTTTCTGAATCACCAGGAGACTGTCTGTGGCACGCATGATAGGTCAACTTGCTGTCCCAAAATGTGATGGCCCCATACTGCTGCCTCTAGACGTATTGACCTGCTGTGTTGGCACATCGTCTCCGAAGGCACAGAGGGGTCAGGGGGGGGGGGCTGTTGCCTCGCTACCCCTGGGCTCAGTTACTCTGTAGGTATGGTATCGATCCCCCCAGCAGTTACAGAGCTCCCTGCTGAGTATTCCTATAGAGCCACGGCTGCGATCGTGGGCAGAGGTATCCCATAGCTGCCGCATATACGTGCAGCATGGTTATTGCACGAGAGGGTGTGGTACACTCCTGTCGCTGCGCTGCTCAATCGACAGCTTTGTACGACCAGGTTATTCGCGCCCACTGACGTCCTGCTGGTATCGGATTAGGTGTGATCAGTGTTCACGCGACCTTGTTTCACCAAGATCGCAAAATCAATTTGAAAATGTACAATGTGGCCGTGGGCTTGGTCTAAATTAACCCAGTAACTGAAAAATAAACTGGAATATTTGTAATAATTTGGCAGAACATTAAACCGTCCAAGCTTATATATATGTGTGTTTATTTCTTCATCATCTTTAATTCCTATTAGCAGACTCTCCTCCTCTTGTGCATAACAAACTAGACATTAAAGAAACAACTGTTTCTGATAAGAAAATAAAAATAAAAAAAAGCTGGAAAGACCATTTATGGCCAAACATACAGATAGATAGATAGATGGAACTTTGCAACACAAATGTGGTCAACAATATAAGAGATTATAAACAGCAGTCTTGTGAGCGACAACTTCATGAATACGAACATGAATACAAATACTTATATTATGTGAAGTCTTGATACAATCATTTACTATTTGTAGGCATAGCTATGGAAAGTATGGTAGGTCAAAGGTGAACGATCAAATAATAAAATGCACAAATAATTGTTTGCACCTCCAGAAAAACCTGCCAGGGGTTGTATAATATCTGTCTGATCATTTGCAGCTTTTCCAGGTTCTAGTAATTACTTCAATGAAAGCGATGGTCAAACCTATGAAAAAAGGAGGTTGTGATTAATTTCAATCAAATTCATTTAAGGTAATTTTATGGTATTTTTTAATTAAAAAAATGTATCATTAAACTGTTCAGATTTCTTCATTATCAGCTACAGTAAGAGTTTTGGTCTTTTATTTCCCGTTGAGTGTGTAACATCTCTTGGGTTTTGTGTGACTACAGTGTAACCTGTGACTGCGCCGTGGAGATCTTCCCAGGTCAAAGCGGATAGAGATGTTTATAGTGAAACAAACCAGCAGGATCTCAAAGGACTGACACGAGTCCAAATGTGTTCCATATGGGGAAACTACCCAGGTGGAAGAGAGGAAGGATTGCTTTCTACTGACAGTCTGTACCTGTAATTCCCACAGACTGAGTGAGGAATGGAGAGAGCCTGGCCGCGGTGCCTTATCAGCTCTAATGATGAGAAGCTCTGGAGGCCATTTTGCAGCTGGGCCCGGCTCTGACATTGAAACGCTTATGGTCTACCCTGCCCAGTCTCCCCGTGACAAGGATGGATGGCACTTCTTAACCATCCGTTCAAATCTGATACGATGGTTTTACTGAGCAAATGCTATAATTTCCCTCAGTCTTGGTTATCTTCCGCGCAGAGCTACACTTGAGAGCAGCCTTTGGGTTAAAAATGGTCTGTCATTGCGGCAGAGGGAATCCTTTTTTTATCTGATGAAAATATAATGTTCAAATCAAATCCTGATTAATGTGGGCTATGATTAAAAAGTGTCTCTATACCGGGATGCATTTGTGTAATTGATGAATACATGTGTGTTCTTTGCACTAAACTGGATAGCATGGTTGGTACGGCACAATTCTTCACTCTACTGAACTGGCTTTTGGGATAAGAACTGCTCAACAGTCATAATTTACCTGTCAGGGAAAGACTTTTCTCCCATTGCTGAAAATTGTTTTGGCTCACAATCACATAGAAATTCTAAATACTTTCACGAGATGAAAAACTATTTTTCTCATCGTTCCCATCTGTTTCTTGTCAAATGTCAGTGAATTGAGACTCTGTCCCTTTTCTTCTCTTTCATTTCTGTCTTCATAACTCTGTCATGCAGTTACTTACTTCAACTTTACCAATTCAGGGATCTTGATCATTCAGATCAGGCATTGAAAAGAAATCGCTCAATATCACTCACTAAATCACCGATATAATTAAAAATATCGGCAAACAGAACAGAATTATTGGCTCTCGTGTAAATCCATTTTGCAGTTCAGTTCTGTTGAAGGGTGCTGTAACAAGATCAATCTGTTATCCCCATTAGTATGTGGAACTTTGAAGGTGTCATGGCCATTCCCGGCAACAGATTAAAACATAGTGAGTGCTGATTCCTTTTAGATGATGACGTCCATCCAACCTTTCAGATCATTTACAGTGGTTTATTGTGTGGTAAATTGAATGGCATTATATCAAATATCCTCCAGGGCTTAAAGAATAATGAAAATAGCATGAGTTTAGAGGTTAGGTCATTAAATCTAACTTTTTCTCTGTTAAAAAGAGAAACAACATAAATAATTTGCTAACATCATAAATGATTCTTGCTTCTTTGAAATTTATACATTTTGTTTTGTCATTCTTAAGATCAAGCTTAACCTTGAGAAGAGAGGTTTAGCAGTCGTGAAAACAAATCTCACACACAAAATGGTATCATCAGCATAAAGATGGAGATTTCAATATTCTGTTTGAAATGGATATTATTTTAATACATTTATAAATGTAATTTCTGTTGTAAATAGCAGGGAGCCTGATATTGATCCATGAGGAACACCTTGAGTGACCGTAGCTGAAGGATATTATCC
The DNA here is from genome assembly GCF_009819705.1 of Hippoglossus hippoglossus. Classification (NCBI taxonomy): domain Eukaryota; kingdom Metazoa; phylum Chordata; class Actinopteri; order Pleuronectiformes; family Pleuronectidae; genus Hippoglossus; species Hippoglossus hippoglossus. Next base: position 11,303,230 of record NC_047162.1, on the reverse strand, counting down.
TCTGGCAAAATGTTGTTGTGAGTCGACCATTGGTTTTAAGATTTTACATCGAGTACAAATATTTAACTCAGACATGTAGATACAGTATGTACAAAAATGCACAGGCAGCAGTTCCTGTTCAAACTCACACAGCTTTTCCAGCTTTGCTCTGAGACTCTCTCCCGTTCGCACCCTATCAACACTGCCCCATCCCTCTCTGCCTCTTCCCCAAGACGCTTGTTGGCCTCCCCCTTCTCCTCCCACTCTCTTTTAAAAGACTCTGGCCAGGAGTGGTGCTGAAAGACCGACTGGTGGGAGATGGAAAGGTCTGTGCTCCCATTTCAGCGCTCCTGTCCCAAGCCGTGGAGGTAAAAACTGTCCGCCGTGCACAGGCGCAGATTTCACATCACGGTGATGCATGCCTCCGTTGATGTGGTGGGCAGTTTTACATGAACCAGAAAATGTGTTATCTGATGTAGGACTCCCCTAATTCCAGACCGTCCTCCACTACCATCCCTCAACAAGCGTACGGCCGGGAATCAAACATCTGTCCTGGGAACGTGTCAAGAAACGACTTTATTTTATCTCCCAGCAAGAGCAATATTAGCGTTTGCCTCCTCGTGAGGACGTTCCAGATGTTCTGTCGATTGAGGCCAAGAATGACACCTTCTCTATTAGAAGTGCGTGGAGAATCACAATCTGTGGTTATCAGAAGAAATCACCTCATTGTCCGTTACAATCTTTTGTCCTTTCAAGCCAAGACGGACTCCTCTGACATTGATGCCTTATCCTGTTATCTAAAGGTTTTCAAAAGGGGGCTCCCAGTTTCTAATGAAAGACCTACAGTTGTAGTTACTTTGACTTTTCAAACAGATGTTTGTAACTCCTGCATGAGATGGATTTGATTTTGTGAAACCCCTCTTTGTGCGAGGCGCTCATCCATCTGTGGTGATCTGTGTTTCAGTACATCTTAATAAAGTAATCCCCTCCCTCGTTTTTCTACCCCTAGGAATGCTCTTGTTCTTGCACTCTTCTCCTTCGTCATGTGGGGCACCCAGACTATGATTTGTTTAGGTTTCCGATTTAAGGTTGACTGAGATCATGACTCATCATTACTCTGCGATGACTTGTTTTAATTTTCTTTCTGCTAATCTATATATAAACGAAAAAACAATTTGCAGAAAGAGACTGGGTGTTGTTGGAAGGAATTCAGTGTTGTTCAGTTTGCATTTAAATGTCAACATGTTGTAGCAATCAGTTTCCTAACATGCATATCTTCCCTCCATTTTATCAAATTCAATCACTTAGTAGAAAAATAAACATGGTTTCTTTTCATCCTATCTGTGCCTATCGTTCCAAGTATGGCAAAGATATACACTCATAATCCAAATAAACCAAAAATGTACCTGTGTCAAGTTTCATTCATCATCCAGGCTTTCCCCTCATTGGACATTCATTTGTTTTCCTTCTGACATATCACCAGACTTTCAACCGCTGACTATGATAACTGAAGCGGTGGCCAAAGGTTCCCGCTCCTCCCTTTGAAAAGCTGACCCGTTCTTTAAATGTTTAAAGGGCCTATTGCATCATCGGCCCCTCGCCCACGCATGCATGTTTGGGTGAATCCGAGGGAGATGCATGGGGGTGGGTGTTGTGATACATCATGTGTTTAAGCAGTGGATGGGAGGCCCGGGTTGTATGGGGTTAATGACCGGCCCTCTCTGTGGGCTGTGCCGGCTCTCGGAGAGGATAAGACTGGCGGTGTAGGGGCATCTGGAGCGCAGGGGTCACATCACTCACATCAAAGCAGGCTGGGGAGTCTAGGTCAGTGTGTTTGGGCCACGGGGTGCTAGAGAGAGAGAGTGGAGGAGTTGATGGAGGGATCGGGAGAAGGATGGGTGCAGAGTAAAAGGAGCTGATGAAGCAGAGGGGATGGGTAGAACAGTGAAAGACAAACAGAAGAAGAAACCAAGAAAAACTGTACAGGTCAAGTCAGGGGGGGAAGGGAAACGGACACTTTTCTGAGATGAACCATATTGTTCAAGCAAAAATGTCCATAAACAGACCTAAGATATAGGAGCTGATAAAAGATTGTAATGCACGCTCACATTTTGTCTTCTACTATAGTACTTTAAATGACACTGTGACATGTTATGCTGTGAAAACCTTCCATCATACCTCTCACTACATTCATACATGTCCCTTGTGTGTTAAAGGGATAGTTCACCCGAAAGTGAAAATTCGCTCATTATCTACTCACCACCACTAAAGATGAATCGGCTGGTAGCTCTCGAGGAGGACAAGGTTTACCCCAGAGACGGTTGCGATGCCAAAGTGTAACCATACTTGCTGCCAATTACTGCATTTAACTGATGTGAACGTGTGTCTATTACATACAAACTCATTTACTACAAACTGCACCATTTAAAAAGGGTCCTGCTGTTTATCCAGTTTTTCTGATTCAACCTCTGCTCCGGCTGAGGGTAGATAATGTGAGGTCACCACCTTCAATGCATCAACTCGACAGATGAAGATATGATTTTACTTGCACGAGAGTCAGTGAAATATTAGCGAAGCTCATTCGTGGAATTGCCAGCACTACACACGTGTGGTCCAAGTGTGTCAGAGATAATAAATTCACCCGATTTCATAACAGCAATGCCTCTGGACAAAAAGACAAAAAAGAACAATGTGTTATTGTTTTTGAATTTATTGCAGGTATTCTGTTATGTACATGTTTATTTACAAAGTTTATTCATGTGTTTTAATCTTATTTTGATACCTGTTGATGGCCGTCTAACAATCTCCCGTTTTCTATATAAGTATGATTAGAAAATCCTATAAACAATCATAAAAAAAAGAGCTATAAAAAAAAAAGAAAGAAAGAAAGAAATTGGACCTTCCATCTTTGATACATGCAGAAGCAGGCTGATGTACATGGTTGGAAAATAAATACTATTGACAAATAACATTCTATTGACTACAAACCTTTAAAAAATGTTGCCTTTGTCCACATGTAAAAACGTACCTCTAACATACACTCATTTGTACGGTGAAACCGACCTCTGCTTTAACGTGTAGAGTAAAATTTAGTTTGAGTTTTCCGATTTACATTCTACGTTGTATCCAACTGCTACTTTACATGTCGATTGAGTTAGATTGTCAGAGAAGTGCCACTTTGAGGGTTAATACTTAAAATGTGAGAGCACACACATTCACTGGGTACAACATGAGACTGCATGAAACACACAATCAGAGCTTACACAAAGATAGGAAAAAAAAAAAAATCTCCTTCACAAAATTGCAGGGCTGAAACACGGCAAAAATATTTGTGGTGTTTTAGATGAACAGTGATGCAATATTTATGTCTACATATCAAAATAAGATGTGGATGATCCAGAGCAACTAACAGACATTTCCCTACGAGGGACGACCAATGTTTCTCTGTCATGTGGAGTGTGTTACAGGAGACAATCCCAATAAATAACAAGCAGTTATTTTACAGTTTAAACCACATTTTCCTTGTGATCACAACATAACAATTGGTAGAAAGTTGATTTTGTAATATTTCAATTTTTATACAAGACTGTTTCCGCTTTAAATGTTTTTCAACAAAGCTTTTTTTGCAGATTAGAAAACCAGAACAGGTCCAGGACTTAACCAATTTATTCTCAACTAATATTGATTAGGGGGCATTGAATATTGATAATAAAGCTTTAGGTAAATTTAGTTGGGTTCACACTGTGAATTATGGCAATGTGATGTTTCACCATTAGGACCTGGATGGTGTAGGCTACACATAACTGCTGAGATGTTGAGAGTGAAATGATGGAAGATTAACCTATTTTCAAAGTAGTTAAAATGGTGGACGATGGTCGTAACGGCCAACACATACATCCGTCCATCACCTTGACCACTTATACTTTGAGGGTGGAGCCCATTCCACTTTTTGGCGGGATAATGGTGAACACGGCACCAAACAATTTCAAGTTATAAATGTCTAAACACAACTTTTTTTCCACTTCATACCACTGTACTGTTGTTGTGGTTGTATTGAAGCCATCACTATATTTAGTGGGTTAGTTTAGCAGTCTATGATTATTTGGTACCATGAATGATAATGCAAATACTTAACAGCTATTTCGTGATTTGAGGTGTGCACAACGGCCATGTTTCAAGATTCACATACTACACAAGTCCATAGTGAAGAGTGTACGATGTGGAAGTACCTAAAATCGGACACTGCAAAGATTTTGTATTAATTTTGCTGCAACGTCAAAAAAGGATTCATTATATTTACGTTAATAGAGAGAGCTGGATGTAGGGTCAAAAAACTAAAATCACTTTGGCTCTTGACTGGACTAATTTAAATGCAATGCACCCTGCAAACTTATATAATAGTTAATTATGGTAATTCTTGCATCATGAGGAAAATATATGGGAAATAAGGTCCAGTTTACAGATCTGGGTTTTCTCTCCTTTAGTGTCATGTTAATGATATTGTCTATGCGGTTGCACGTCATGATCTTATATATCTATGTTTCTGTTTTGCAGCATTAAGATGAATTTATTTGACGTGCATGTACATGTACCCTGCAGCAGGAAACCAAATAACCGCTCTTACAGATTTAAGAGCGCGCAAATTCACCAAAGAGCCACAACGAAAGCTCCCATTTGCTTATTCATATAAAAACAAAAACAAAAAAACAACTCATAGCAATGTTACTACAAAGTAAGTTGTAAACTACAAACACTTTAAAGAAATTGAGAACTCAAGCTAATGTGACAGAAGACAATGTTCTTTTAAAAAAATGATAAAACATATTCCCTTGTCTCTGAAGAAAAACTCCACTGCATGAAGACACACTCTACCAGACGCCTGGAAAAGCATCTGAAGCGTTTCCCTCTTCTGATCAGTGTCTGCATTTGTCTGCACTCGAGAAGTCTTTCGTGTTCGTTCTGGTCCGGCTCCTCTTTCTTCATGTTTCTGTCATTTTCTTAAGTGCAGACGCTGTCACAACAAAGTTAAGTAAGAAGATGCTTGCTCTCCTATAGTCAACACCTCATCTCACAAATATCCACGGCCGTCAGTGAACCAACACTGATCTCAATACGATGGACAGCATCTCTAAAGAGTATAAATATAAATTCATCTAAAACCTTCCGGATTTTGGTCCTTTTTTTTTTCCTTTCACCTGTCGAGGGTAAATAAGCTCTTTTAGCTGTTCTCGTTCCACTCTGGCATGATGCTGACACTATGTACAGTGTGGTACTGGTGTGGGGATAATGTACGTGGGATGCCGTGTGTATAGAGGTACTCGTTTCCCTGTAGGCCGGACGTTGGCGACTGGATCCCAGCACCTGGGCTGCACTGGCGGCCCAGAGTCGGGTGGGCCATGGAGCTCTGGTACATGGCCGCGTGGTGGCCGTCGCCCAGCTGCGGTGAGGCGTGGCCCCCGACTCCGCCAAGTCTGGACACCAGAGACCCTGAGGTGAAGTGAGCGGAGAAGTGCTGGTAGGGCAGCCTCTCCATCGGCTGCATGGTGGTGACGGAGCAACTCCCATAGGGTGACACACTTGCCCAGGTGTTGCAGCTGATATCCTCCAAACTGGGAACGGGCTCGGCCCCCTGCGATGCGCTGGCGTACATGCAGGCCTGCCGTTGGCTGGATTCGCTGCGGTAGGGCCCCCCTGCCAGGCCGAGGCTCTGGGCGTAGCCGACCGGACGGTAGTAATGGTCCTCCTCACTGGACGAGCTCTCCGGGTAGGCTTTCTTATAGCTGTGCTCACTGGAGTGACAGTCATCCTCCACTGCAGGTAGAAGGACACAGTGAAAGAACAGTGTCACTCACTTGTTCTCTCTCAGTTATAGAAAGTAAAACATTTGCAGTCACAAAACCTTTTTAGAATAATGCAATCATTTTATTTTGTTCATTAACACCAAAACCAAATATTTTCAAATATTCTACTTATAATTAATGAATATCATGAAGACAAACAAAAATATACATTTTGTGTATAAACAGACAATGTTTGACATGATATTTTGCATTGATGATTATTGTCCCTTTTATGCACATATGATATAGACTTTGTTTATGGTGCTTTATTATCATATCTGTTTTTTATTTGACTTGTAAAAAACATAATAGAAATATGTGGAAGCATAAAAAAGAACTTTCCAGCAAGAGACCACAGATGTAAATTTGTCATTTGGCGAATTCGGGCACATGTACTGTTTAATAATTATTGTCAGATCTCTCATGTTCTTGGTGAATCTGTGTTTCCCATATCAAACAAAACCCCTCACACAACGTCACGTTTTCATTTCCACCTTTCAGAGTAGAGTCTCCTTACCTTTCCTCTTGATGCAGTGGAACTCCTGGCCGTGCTCGTGTGGCAGGGGGTAGGAGCCCGACTGGGGCTGCAAGTCCTGTGAGGTGCTGGTGACCCCGTTCTCACACTGGGAGTACTGGGAGCTCAGGGTGCTCGGGGTGCCCAGGCCCTGGACCTCCCCTCTGAACGGACTCTGGCTGGAGCCCACCCTCTGTCGCACTGTGCTGCGAGGCACGACTGGATACTCCTTGGTGCTGTGGATGTGCAGACAGACAGACAGACAGACGTAAGCCAATATTTGGAACTCACCGGAAATATTATTGCATGTTATAAATAGTGCATATTAAAGATTTCCGGAAATTCTAAAATCCATTTTCAGAGACAACTGCGTTCACCATGAGTGAATCGCACAGACTCAGGACACACAGGGTGCGATGCTCCTCTGGGGAAAACCCTCTTCAGTGAAAATGCCATGCATGCTTTTCACTCCCATTAATCCACCGCATCCATCAATAGATCACTTTGCTACTTTTGGGTCTTTGATTTCAGGGATCGCTTCAGTCGGAACAGTGACCTGGTTTCGCAATAAGCTCTCCCTTCGAAAAACTGTAACCAAGAGCAGACGTACATGGCTTACTGTACTTTGGCAGGAGCGGACAATGGCGTGTAAGACTGATAGTGCGGTTTGGCCTCCCACCAACCTCCATCTATTTGCGAGTTTTGATAGGTGAAATTCGTTTCACTTAAAATGTCGTATTATCTTGTGGCACGCACCTACTTAAAGTAACTTAACGTGCGTCGGATACAATCAAGCGCGCAATTTTTGAAAGAAGTGCAGCGACAGAACAATCGTCCAGGGATTCTTCTCTGCAGCATAAATCATGACGTTAATCTGAAATGCTTAATTACGGAAAGCCCTTTATTCTGACTGTGGCTCAGAATGAAAGGTTATGGGAAGGAAGCAGGATTTTCGCACCTTGTGGACACGCCAAGCAGCTTTTCCAGTATGGATTTCTGTATAAGTTAAGAAACCAGATTTTGTCCTTTGAAAAAGTGTTTTCCGAGCAGTATGGACTCCATCCCTCATCTGGACTGAATAACAGAGAGAGAGAGAGAGAGCAATGTGGTCGTGTACTGACTTGGCTGCTGGACCAAACGATACCACCGGTTCAGCACACACGCAAACACACACACACACACACACAGCAGACGCATGAGCTGTTGGAACATCCTGGTATAGAAGGAGTGCGGAAAGGAGATGTTGCAGCCGTGTGTCAGAGGTTCTTCCAAATGGACCATAAAAGTCTTCGGCATGAAAACTGGCCGAGGATCAAGAACTACACTTACATCAGTGAAAGTTACGCTCATAACTGGCTTACACTGGGCTGACTGGAGGATTAAAGCGGGGCTTGTTAAGCGACAGTGGGACCATGGATGTCAGTTAATGCCCGTCTAATTGAGGCGACATTTATCTACTCATTTGACATCATTGAGTTTGTTTCAGCGTCTCCATTTATCACAGGCCAGCATCAATTAGAGCAAAGGTTCTCAAACATTAAAGAACCAAAATCTTGGGGTTCCATGGTCAAGTTTCCTTAAAAACTCCTAAAAAACTTATGAAAACTGCAGAGTTAAAGACAGAATTTCCAAATGCATTGAAAATGCTGTAGCTACCTTTGCATCCTGGACATCCTGTGCAGCTCCATGTCGTCACTTCCACGAAAACCTTTTGCAAACGGGTTGTTCTCAATCTTCAGCTGAGTTATCTGCAAAACACAAAAACACACTCGACATTAGTGACACATCCTCTGCAATGAAAACCATTCGTTACAAGATCTTACACTAAAAGTAGTGTTTTAAAAAAAGCTCTGCACACACAAAAGTAGCAGCTATTTAAAAGGCAACATTTCTGTCTTCCTCCTACTAGACTATCAACAGTCAGGTCCTCTTCAGCTTGAGATTTATATGATGGCCTTGTGACAAGATGTTTGTGTGGAGCTTAGTTTTGAAGTTTCTTTGGAAGCACCTAGCTGCTTTACAAGTCACTGGAGGGAACCAAACAATAGATCACGTTTCCAGAAACCTAAGAGTCCTTTAGGGATCCTGAGCTAAACAATTCAATAAAAGCAATAAGACATATTTTTCTTTCACAATTTATTATGTCACATTTGATGCTCTCTGGCTCGGCAGATAGTTGGCAAACGCCTGACAGACGCGAATAATGTGATCCATTATATGATTTGGTGTTTTTCAGAATAAAACAAATAAGCAGAAGTCTTTTTTTTTTGAGAGCCACCCCGAAGCAGTGAGTGAATCCCAAAGAGGTAATAAGTACAATCCTGGGATATCCCTCTCATGAGCGGGGGTTTCTGGCAGGTAATTAGTTGGCAGCTCTCGTGTGCTCGGAGTTCTCCGACTAGAGTGGAGGTTTGTCTGCAAGCTGGCTGACACTTTTACCAAAACTTGTAAAAAATCTCTCATCACGTGACACTCTTGCTTCAGCTTCTCTTCCTAATGCAGCCTGGCAGAGCATTTGCATATTGTTTTTGTCTTTGGAATAAAAACTTCAGGGTCTTGTTGTGCTCTCTTGTAACCTTTCCAAGAAGAAATACCAATGACCCGCTCCAGAGTGATAGCCTGAGCTCAGTTTACAGAAAAAGAAAAGCAACATATTTAGCAAAACACATGTGTTATCTCCTGCTGACATGGGCCCAGAGGATGGAAATAATAAGAATGGAAAATATAAAAAACTGTTAAATATAATTTGGGAGTATGGACTCAAGACAATCAGGCAAAGTTCACTCACAACTTCAAAGACTAGACTGTGTCCAAACTATGCTCATTAAAAATAACCAAGGCCTCCAGATGTACTCAAATTATTTTATTATGTTTAAATTGGATATAAGCAAAATAGTTTTTTTTCCCCAGTTTGACCAAAATCTGTAGAAAACATTATTATTTCAGAAATCACAGAATGGAAGAAAATGCTTTGATTAAAGCTGTGACAGGAAACGTTGAGCGTTTTCATGAGCTGAGAGTGAAACAGGTGAATTGGACGCAGGCCCGCAGCTCATATTGTTCCAGCAGATGTTTGGACTGTTTGATTAGACAGTCGTGCCAAAGCGCCAGGAAATCAGAAATGCTGTGCTTTTCCTGCAGCCCTGCAAAGCCCCAATAATTAGCCCCGAGGTTACGATCTCAGTCCCCCAATAACATGTTTGAAAATAATGAATGGTTCCTTCAGAATGTCGGTCATTTGCGCTTCCTGTTCCCAGAAAGCGCGGGGGCCTCTGATTGGCTCCGGGGACATTATGAGCGCTCGCCCCCTTTTTCTGCCATATCCTCCCCAAACTAAAAACATGTAGGCCAACATGGTTAAATGATGTTAAACAGACGCTGTTTACAGATATCTGGGATCCCGAGGTTTTCTTTTCCTCTGCAGAAATTTTGGACACAGAGTAAATACCGAGTTTTATTTCTGCTTCTTTCCCCAGAGTCTTAAAACGCAAAATCCAACTAAATATATAAACAACTGGGAGGCTGCACGGCCTCGAGAAATCACTCATAGGCTTAGACATTTAACTTTAATTCAGTGTTATTATAGTTAATACCCGTTTCTAAATCATTGTGTGAAAAGAACAACAACCAAACCGTGCAGAATCTCAGCTTTTACGCACACATTACGCGCAGAAGTTAACGTTCTACTAATGAAAATAACACGTTACGCCTGCAAGAAACTAAACAAACAAACCAGACCCCGACAAAGAATAAGTGAAATAATATTATTATTGCTTTATCAATTATATTTAATACATAATTAGCCTGAACTTTCGTTTTCTTTTAAATCTTTTTCACCAACCAGAACCGGTAATAACCTGTAGTTCTATGTTGCGCATCCATCACCAGCACACTAACGGCTATTCTGAGGAATAAACAAGATCAATAAAAGACTGAAAATAACCCATCGATCTGATAATAAACTAAATACAACCTGCACAGTTGTCCTGCTACTTTGCAAGTATAAGACTAAACAATTAAGTGGCACAAACTTTTCAGTGTTTTCAAATTAAATTCAAGATTTTATTTGCAGATTCGTATGATAAGCAAAGGTGTTTCTATTCATTGTTATTATTTATTTAGATCCATAATAACAACCTAGTATTAAAAATACAGTATTATTATATCACAACTTATCATATAAGTATTATTATTATTATTAGTAGTAATAGTAGTTTGCCTTTTAATATTAGAAGTAGGCTATAGTTTTTATTATTATCTTTACAAATAATTGTAGAAGTATATTATTATTATTATTTGGTGGCAGTAGTACTAGTAATAATAGTTGTAGTATCACTTTAAGTATTAGTAGTTGGGGTCTGTCAGTTTATGCTGCAGTGTTTTATCCGCAGCTTGTCCCTGTCCACAAAGCGCTGCAGGACTGTGACTGGGACAAAGTCTCCTGAGGTCAGACGTGGTCTCGTCGAGTACCTGCAGCTTTGTCTCGTCTGCCAGAGACTTCACGTGAAATCAGACGTTTCCAGCCGACAGCGACAAGGCTTCACCGCTGCACCTCACAAACAATCCGGTTTACCGTCAGCAAATTGGGCTTAATTCAAACGAAGTCTTGTGTGAATGATATAATTAATCATAGGTGATTTAGTTTAGCTGGAAAAAGAAATTAGATATTTATCCAATCTGCGTTTCTTCTGTTTTTAAAATGTGCAACAGGACTCTGTTTGTACTTGGATTTAATGAATGTTCCTCATAAAACGCGCTTTGAATTAAAAACTAAAACTAAATCCAAAAGTGGCCCATGCACAAAGCACGTACCTTATGGTTCTGATAGGACGTGACCGCGATGAAGGCAGTCTCCGGGAAGACGTGCGTGCAGAAGGCCGTGTTTTTGGAGCCAAAGCCGTTGTTTTCATCCGCCTTCACGATGTGGATCCGGGGCTGGTACTTGTGCATCGAATTTAAGATGATCTGCAAGAAAGAAAACGTGGAGCTTATAGTCACACATTTAGTTGAAGAAATTGAATTAAAATGAAATATACAAGTATAAAATAAAACTTCTCTTCAGGTCTGTTTGAAGGAAGAAATTAGGAAGTGAAGTCCAGATGCTTTGACAGCATTCTCGAGTAGTGTAAGAATTTAATGAAGAAAAAAATATAACCACCATTTCCCCAGAAGTCCTTATTTTGGCAAAATGTGCAATAACTTTAATAAATTGTTTGTTGTTTTATTGGTTTGGTTTTTGATGCTGTTTTGTTGCCCTGGCAAATGTTCTAGATTTTCATTTCAGATGAAGACACACTGGTGAAACGCCCATAGGGTAAAAATACTGAAAATGTTCTTTAATATAAGCAGAATGATGATATGCACCACTAAGATAAAACGATGTGAGTCATTCATTGCAGCAAAGTGACATTTTACAGCCATATTTCTTTTTTGCATGACAAGAAGAACGGGCTTGACAGCTCCTTATTAAAAATATATAATTCTTCAATCTCAAAGAACCTTAATAAATCAACTTGAATGGGACATTTTCAATCGAAAACTGAGTAACTAGTTATTTTGTGAAAAAAAATACATGTTTGACCAAAGGTAAAACTTTTATCGTTTCATAGAAAAATTCCTCATTTGAACTTTCTACTCATTTACAGAAGTGAAAAGCTCTGACTAGTTCTCATTCAGCCTGAAAACTAAATTAAATCTTATACGTTATAATTATTACAGGGGTGTTCCCATGGTAACGGGGATGCCTGAGGAGTCAAGCAGAAGAGTAACAGGCTGACAGGAGCATGTCCTCTCTCTAGTTGCCTGTAACCTGACTAACCCAGTCCGCTCTAAGTGATGACTGCTACCAGTGGCGACATGGAGACGCGGTCCACACAGCTGAACTTGAGCCTTGAACTTCTCTTTTGAGGCCCTCTCATCCGTGGGTCTTAAGTCTAATTGTTTTGACGGAACAGGGGGTCATGGTTGTCGGCCCTGTGGAAATCTAATGGTTTATATTTTCACCAGATCCACTTACGTTTCCAGATTAAAAAAAAGAGTTTTTTTTCTCCTTCTCCTCCTCTTAACTCCCCCTCCTCTTTACACCCAGCCCCCTCACGTCTCTTCTCCCATAGGCATTCCTCTTAACTGTTATCTCAAAGCTTGTTTTTGTACCTGCCTTTCACTGCCAGCCCGAGAAGAGACAAGGGTTTCGCCCTGACCCCCGAGTACCTGTGGGGGCATCCTGTGTTATTGCACAGCCATAACCCCAGAGTGCTTTTTTTTGGAGCCAAGTGAACCATAGAGGCCTACACAGATGATACAATGGTCATCCATTATTAATTTCCAGTCGAACTTGATCTAATTACATGGTGCAGTAGGTTTTTGTGATGGGTAAAAATGTATGTCAACTGCCCGCCATGCACCACGTAGATGCAAGGATGATTTAATGGTGCAGAACATATCAGTGAGGATTTGCTGGGTGTATCTCTGCGGATACGCAGGCTGTTGAGGAGCGGGTGACTTGCAGATGGAAAACAAACTTTTGCAAATTTTACAACCTGCCAAAAATGAAATATTTGCAGCAAACTCGGATCTGAGGTGAGGATAGTTTCTAGACTGAGAAAAATTCCATCTTGCAGCAGTGTTCCTGTTAAATGTTTCCTGATTTTCATAATAACATGTGGCATAAGATTAGATCCTGTGTTGTAAAGCTGTGCCAGTGTGCAAATGAAAGCTATTCTTCTATATATACAGCACTTCCATCCTGTTTGGATGCACATAAGAGGCTTTAACTTCCTATTAGAGGACTTCTCGGAACACAGTGCAGTTAAAAAGTAGGTTAAACTGGAGATTTCCCCATGCATGCATTCATTGCTGACTTATTTGAGGTCTGCAGCCGTGCGTCCGAGATTTGGACAAACCACAACAACAGGCCCATCAATGCAAACTCATCACTCGGCACATTACAAGGTTTTAGAGGTTAAAGATGTCGGTCGCTATGTGACACAGCACAAGTTGCATGGGAATTTTCAAGGCCCACTGACTGTGGGTTCCCAAAGTCCAGTGTTAGTAGAGGGGTTGTGTGTGTGTGTGTGTGTGTGTGTGTGTGTGTGTGTGTGTGTGTGTGTGTGTGTGTGTGTGTGTGTGTGTGTATGTATGTGTGTGTGTGGGGGGGGGGTAGTGGTGGAGCTGCAGACCACCCACTGGGGCCCCAGCACACGCCTCGTCTCCCCAGCCCAGCCGCTGCCCTGCCTGGGTCTCAGTATCTCTGCGCCCCCCCCCCCTGCCTCTAGATGATAGTATTTAATGATAGTGAGGGATCACTTTGGGTCTCGTGCCGCTGCCCTTTGCTTTCAAGTTCCACCACATCAGAGAGTTTCCACCGAGCCTCGGGATTAGCAGGCTTTGTACACCATCATCTATTGCTCATCGCACACTGCCATTCGAATATAAACAGTGCGATCCTCACACTCCACCCTCCTGGCCAAAACATGTGTGGGAAGACAGGGAGACGAGTGCGGGAGCAGAGTGAGGGAGGAGGAGGGGGGGGGGAGAGATGAATAACACGGACAAATATTCCTGGAGTTGAGGGGAAGATCAAAGTAGGAGCTACAGCTTGGTATGAAACCTGAGACAAAAACAAATGATTTTTGAGGAATTTAAGAAAACAACACCAATTTGCTTATCTAGGCCCATAACGATGAGACTGGAGGTTCTGCACAGTGGTATTTATATAGGAGTACAAATGGATTCACAGGAAATGTAGTTAAGTTTCAAAAGTAGGACTAGTTATTAAGCAGAATGTCCCCCTCCAGAGTATTGTTATCATATATGATGTACTACTACCATTAGTTTTAGCAATGCATTAAGCAGCCAGTTGTATGAAACTCACTCAAACCACACATTTTATCACGATACTTTAACCGAGAAGGAAATCATATTTTACTATATTATTACCCGTTTTGTAAAGCGCTTTGTTTGTTAAAAACTACAAAATTTAAATGTAATGCAATGGAAGAAAAAGTATTAAGTGGAAATACTAAAGTACAAATAGCCCAGTAGTTGAGTAAATGTACTGAGTTACTTCCCACAACTGTTGTAGTGTTTTTTTACGAACATGCGCGAACATTACAATGTCACATGAAAGCATTTTTCTCTATAAAACCAGATCAACTATCAGTGAATTCAACTGTACGGAGAAATTGACAATCACCTCAAAACTACAATATGATCAATATGTAAAATACTGGCAAAAACAGACTATGTGCATCTATACATGCAATAATGAAACATGTGTTGTGCAGAAGTACATCTGAGATGTAGCTGATGTGTGTATGTGTATGTAAACTCTGTCTGCCTGAAAATATCAATAAAAAAGAAGTTACAAAACACAAACAAAGCGCTTAAAGAAAATATAATTTGTGTTTCTTCCAATAAGCTTCTGCAAATATAAATATTTTTCAGGGGACTGTTGCACCTGAACCTGAACCTCTTCATCTGAATTTTTAAAAAAGTTTGCACAATCAACCCTGTACACAAACACTCAGGCCTCATGTGGCGTCGCCTCCCTCGCTTCCTATTAGACGCTGGCCTCCAGTGCTGAGCTGTGAGCTCGGCCCGGCTCACTCCGCTGACATGTGTCTAATTACCAGACATTTCTGGAGAACAGCGTCTGCTATACAGGCCCCTGTCCCGAGCGGTTCCAATCTGCATCAGCAATATGTTTCGCTCTCATGTCTCACTCCTGGTAATTATAAATCATCTACAAGTTATTTCAACCAGCTGCACCAACAAGCTGATGGAGGAGGTTTCTGGCCGGCCACCAGCATTTCATTTATGAATCCCCTGGTGCTGTCTCCCAGCACAAAAGGGGGCGAGCCAGGAACCACTGCAGCCAATCAAAAATGCACTCTAACCCAAAATTTACAATTGTGCGCACATTCCGACCGAGCTCCACTTTTATTTCACCAGCTGGGCCTTGGCAGGGCAACAAGCATTAAAGGTGCCATGTGGGTAGATAAAGGCTTTAGTGTGTGTGTGTGTGCGTGTGTGTGCGTGTGTGTGTGTGTGTGTGTGTGTGTGTGTGTGTGTGTGTGTGTGTGTGTGTGTGTGTGTGTGTGTGTGTGTGTGTGTGTGTGTAAAAGAATGCACACTCATTTTTGTGTTTTGGGATTGAATCAAAAATGTGACCTCTTCGTATTAAGCATCCAAACTCCTGCTTATGTTACAAATTGGTGATAAGCGATATTATCTCGATTAACTGTATGTTAATAATTGATCTTCTGTGTTCAGTGGGCATGATAACTGTAATGCATTTAATATTTAATGACTATAAAACTGAAACAGAACCAGGTTTTCTTTTTAAGTATGAGCGCTGCCTCTTGATTACATAAATTTACAGAAAACAACCTAAATAATCATCCTTTTTCTTAACCATATTTAGTTAAATGCCTCTAATCATCATTAGCTGCACACTCTTAATAAAAACAATCACATTTCTTGTGTTTTCCTTGTAATTACACATCTGCCCATTAGACAGGGCAGCGACTGATCCTGCGCCTGTAGCAGATCTCATGTTGTTTGCTTTCATGACTGGGCCCATCGGTGAAAGCAAATAGTCGGACTGTTCAGTTTCTAGATCTAATTAGGCCTCGATGTGCTCCAAAATTTTATAAAAACCTGCCTGGGCCTCATTTGTAACCGGAAAAAACCAGGTGATGAAGTAAGTGATGCTTGTGTTTTCTGTTTTGGGGGTTAAGATGGGAATAACGAAAACCTGGGGCCAGTTATTGAGTTCAGAATAATGAGGAGGCAAAGTTCGGAAATGGGTACCATGCTGTCCCTCACTGGTGCTGAGGGAGGTGATGGGAAGGATACAACGGCCTCTGTCAGTTTTTTGCTAAAAAAAGTGCCCAAATACTTCCTTTTACTTATGAGAGCAGACTTCCAGGAGGTCTGCAACTTGAATGCATCCAGGCGGGTTGGTGTAATAAGCCCCAAGAACAAAACGTACCAAAGAGGCTCCAACATGCCGGTACAACAAACATGTTATTCAATGTTGGCAGGAAGGAAAGAGTCCAAATTCAAATCATACTTTTAAATGGAGTTTGCTCCAGCTTGAAGTAATGGAGGCACAGTTTCTTGCTTTTACTGGATCATATATTATGTAATTTGTACATTTTTTTAAGGAATTCAACAGCATATAAATGCACATTTAAAACTAATTAACTTTGCCAGGGCAACTATTCACTGAGCAATTCCCTTTAAACAAAACGTTATGTGTGCAAAAAAATAAATAACATGCTGTTTTCAATATCAGAAATTATAAGGGAAATATTATTTAGAATTATTTAAGTTTTGTTTTGCAGTGTTTTCCCTTTTTGATCCCTGTTGTTTAAAATATTATATAACTTAATATATAAAACATGATTCCTTTATGAGAAAAATAGTTAGATCATAGTTTATCCAACATTTGAAAAGTTATGACTTTTTTCTGACAAAAAAAGCAAACAAATTGATTCGACCAATAATTTCTAATGCATTTTTGGAAGGCAAACGCTTTCTACTAAATCAATCTACTAGCAACCAGACTTTCATTTCAACTCCATAACCTGGATTCTTATGTCTGAATATTTTCAAAACCAAACCTCTCTTTCTCAAAATCCCACTGCAGAAATTTTAAAACAGAAAGATAAAAAAGAATAATCAGGAAAAAAATGTAGAC
This sequence comes from Hippoglossus hippoglossus, assembly GCF_009819705.1. Classification (NCBI taxonomy): domain Eukaryota; kingdom Metazoa; phylum Chordata; class Actinopteri; order Pleuronectiformes; family Pleuronectidae; genus Hippoglossus; species Hippoglossus hippoglossus. Next base: position 11,286,192 of record NC_047162.1, on the reverse strand, counting down.
GGTAAACAGCAACCGAACAAAACATTTTTTTCCATGGGATTTTAGTACCTGATGCATTATTTGCATCATGTATTCAGAAGAGTCACCAGTGGTTGAATAGAGCAACAATAACATCAAAACTGAAAAATGCAGGAGGACCTGAAATTGTCCTGTTGAATTTTTAAAGTAAATTTAAAAGACTAAATTCTGCATTGATGGTGCTCAATGCTGCAAAGTTACATAACTTTCAAACCAAGTGTAATTCAATGTTTTCAATGTTTGTGAATAATAATTTTAATTCTAATGTACAAGAGGATTAATACGATTTTGTTTTTACGTGGGCCCCCAATATTTAAAGTTTAATGTTCTATCGAGCCTATAATCTAAATGTATTGCTTTCAGTTTAAACATTATTTAAATTGTTTGTTAATAATAATAATAATAATAATAATAATAATATAGAGTTTGAAACTAAACGACCAAAAAAATATCATTATCAATTATCAGCTATGAAAACCAGCGTTTGTTCTGTACAGGATTTTTATAGAGGCCTATAGATGAGTAGAAGAGGAGCCCACGCTGCTTAAGTGCTGCTGAGCAACAAACCATGAGAAAAACAACACTTCTGGATCAACGCAGTGTCATGTTATCATTACATCCACAGCGACACGGGGCTGTGACACTTCAGAATAGATGATATAGGCCTAGGCACCTACGTGTCCGAACGGGTCCAGGTGGTTGTTGGTCAGTTTCAGCTTCTGGAAGGAGACGAGCTGCCTCATCCAGTGCGCGCCCGTGGCTGGAGAGTCCGGGTGCACGTAGAGCCTCCCGGGCATGGCGGGCTCTGCCTTCCCGGTCACGGACCTGGATCACAGCAGCACAGTCGCACCGTCACACTTCGCAATGACACCCACAAACTATCAACCGTGCATGCGCAAAAACACTGGGAGAGGTGGACCGTGTCCGTGGAGCGAAAAGTTAATTACGCTACAAGTTTCATTGTATTTAGACTCTTATATCACATTTTTACAATTTTAAAATTGAGCAAATGAATCACAGGAATTTATGAAAAATAACAAAAAAGCACAGTGTTACCAAATTACAAAGGCAAGGTTTACTTCCATTTCTATACAGGCACTTTTGTTTAGCTCTTTTTAAAACTTTGCATTAAATGAAATAGATTATTGATTATGATGAACCTGCAGTGCCGTCGTGTTTAACGTTTCATGAGGTTGGTTTTGGATTGTCAGTGGTCAGATTAGAAACCATCTTCCAACACTTGGATCAAGAGAAGTATTAGTTCCAGGAGAGGCTTTGGACAGGTCATTATCGGCAGTATTGGCATGCAGTCATCCTCTCTAAGTATCTCCTCATTAAAACGCACTGACCCAAACAAGGCATTCCTGACCAAGGTTAGACAGATCGACATGACACTAAATAAATATGTTTGTGCTCCGTCATGAAAGAGAGCCTTGTTGCACTGCGCATATAGAACTGCTATAGTTTTAGGGAAAAGTCATCAAACATCTATTCAACACCGGAACGTCAGCTCCGGCACGAACGTCTCTCTCTGCTGACCACACTTCTTGGCAACCATTAAAAAACACACAGTTCATAATTCTCGGGGAATGAATACGTTTCACTTCCGATTCTCGTCCATCCTCATCCCTCCTCTCGTCCTGAGAGAGAATTGCGACCTCCCAAACCATAACCGCCACATTTTACTGAAACTTACTGTGCGTAAAAGTGCGTAATTGTGCGTAATTGTGCGTAAAAGGTTTCTGGAAGGAATATAAAAGTCCTTAAGAATTGTAGAAACGTATAATAACTTTACTTACCATTTATTATCAGCGAATTTGTATCGATGATCATCTGCAGGAACAACATCCATCAGGAGGATATATTTAGTTTTGGGGTTTAGTCCCGTGACCTTCACTTTGAAGCTGGGGAACATTCGCCTGTGAAGGACAGAATACGGTTTATAAAGCGCGGTGTGGTATTTCTGTCTCATGTCTGGAAAAATATACAAGCAAAAATAGACTGTGGTGTTTTTCAATGGTTTTGTGCTCTGTATAAAAAATCACTAGTTTTTACAGAGTTTGGCCATTTTCCAAACGTTTGCAGGGCGCAAGCATCCGTGGCACACTTTAATATTTTTTTAGAATAAAACGCATGCCATTTTATTGATTCAAAATTGCGAACTAAACTAAAGTCAGCTCACGTGTGGTGTTTTTATACGTCTTACATCAGGTCTGGAAATGTATTTTCTGTGCCCTGCGTTAGGTCTGAGTGGGGCCTGGGCATTATAAAACGTTTTGACACTGTGAGCCAGATGTGTGCTGGATCCTTTTAGTAAATCATTTGGACATTTGGTATCTGTCATACGAAATGTCCAAATGATTTAGAAAACACACATATATGAAAACACGCGCACACACACACACACACACACACACACACACACACACACACACACACACACACACACACACACACACACACACACACACACACACACACACACACACACACACACACACACACACACACACACACACGATGTGATAAGTCTCATGAGTCAGGGGGGAGGGCAGCAGACGAGGGACGGATACTGTGTTAATATCGTTCCACGGCAAAGACATGAGCGAAATGAGTGACGGGAATATAATGGAGACTTTGTGCAGCTGTGAGAAAACAACTGCCTTACACCCGCACAATGAAATGTAGCTGTGCTGAATTATAAATGTTCATCGTTCAGCGATGAGCCACGGGGCATGTGTGTGTGTGTGAGTGTGTGTGCTCGCAGACACCAGCGGTCATGATGCATATAGGCAAGTCACACTCGAGTCGACGTGCGTTATTTTGACTGGATGCAGTCAGAGGGCAAACGTGGAGCTGACAGCGGGACACATGTACGGTAACATGTTGCAGGCAAATGTGTTGCTGGCTGGCAGGACGGACACACACACAATTATGTTTTTTAACACCAACAATTATGTCCATTCTCTGCAGGCTGATTGATAAATCCATATATTTCCCCACAGGCCCACCCTGCAGACTTAAATGCAGCCTATGTGCACTTTTGCTGCTCTAGAGCGTTAAAGCGTCCACCAGATGCTCTGTGTTTTCTCTGTAGCTCCCCACACTGTGCATTTCCAAATCCCCCACGCAAGGAACAAAAAAATCCAATCCAGTCTATGGTCTACACATTTTAACTCACAAATGGGTCCAGATAAAATGAATACACACTGATTCACGGCCAATAAGTAGGCATGCAAACTCTTGTTGTGACGCGTTCACAAAACTTTTTTTTAGTTTGGCATCTTACCTTCCGGCTTTGGTGATGATCATCTCCGTCCCCACCTCGTGAAACTTCATCCACAGTTCCCTCTCGTGCAGGTAGACTTTTATGCCCTCCATTCCCTTCAAAATAAAACACCTCAGTGTCCACAGTGCTCATGTATTTTACATTAAAAAGAGCCTACCCACATTTTACGCAGAGGTGTCATACAATACTCTAGAAGTTTTGAGGCCTTTGGAGTTGGTGAAATAGAACAGCATGTCCTCGAAATGAAATTATAAACGACTGTAGTTTGAAATTAAACATTCATTTTGAATTTAAGGAAACGTTGTAGCAATGGGACGCTGCAAAGTCCAATCAATAAATAATATAGGATTTGTAGTGACAACGAAACCCTCATGTAACCTCTTAGAAACTTTATTTCAACATCAGGCAATAAATCATTCTGCACTTGTTGGGCCACAGCATAAACATTTAAACTAAATACGGACCATAATAAGGCACAGTTGATGTCTGAGGAGGAGCATATTCTACAATGCAGAATACAAATATAGTCTCATGTTCAGCCACAAAATATTGGTTACTATTATGTTTCCAAAATTGTCTAATGTGTAATGTCAGTTTCTTGGAGACACTCTCTATTTTTTATTTATAAGTCAGACTTAACATACATGGGGTATAAAAAGTCTACATGTTTTAATAAAGATATAGTTTGGAAACCAGTAGAATTGATCCACCCCCATAAGCTGACACACTATTTTCTCGTTTTGAGACAGTTATTGATATTTTAGTATCCACAGCAACAACATAACACCCGTAGGGATATTTATTTAGTGTGGATGTGACCTCGGTGTGCAGCCAGGAGCAGAGAGAGTGAGGCCTAACACGCACGCAGCGCTACTGACCTGCTGGATGTAAGTCGTCTGGGACGATGGGGATTTGCTCGAGGTCCCGTTCGGCTTCTCTGATTTACTATCGCTCTGTGCTTCCCTTGAATCCGAGCCACCGGGAGAGTTTTGGAGGCCAAAAGTCTCCTCCTGGTCCGCCATGATGAGGATCACCGAAAACGTTACCGCCCAAGCTGCACGGAAGACCCAGAACAGACATGTCAGAGCGCATGGATGGAGCCGTTTAGCAACATTATTACACAGTGCTACTTATTTTTAAGATGTTTAGGAGCATGTATACTGACAGACACGGGTTCAGTTCTTTGCTGTGTGACCACAAAGTTTTCCCATTTTCAGAAGTGCGGTGTGACTACAGGATATTGCCCACGCTACAGGCATAGACATCAAAATACTGTTAGATTTAAAAGAGAAGCACAAACCCACCTACACATCAACCCGATTCAAAATTAGACTAAATGTTTTTAGAGTAACATCAAAATGAGTGAATTTTATGTTGAATTTTTCACATAGGCTGAAGTTTTGGTGACTCATGCAAATATCACTGTAACAAATCTAGTCGATTATAAAGTCATGAACAAAGATATGATCTAAAAAAAAATATGGATGAGATGAAATATTTGGGGAGAATATTTCTGCACATTGAGGAAGAACCCTCGGTTTTGAGGAAACACAGTTTTTCTATTCATGATCCCAAAACAAAAGACACGAGCTTTGTTGTTACATCGCAACATAGTGAAGATCCAGGACAAAGTGAAACACACTGACCCCCCCCCCCCTAAAAAAAACACCTCTATTCACAGAAAGTGACTCTTACACAGAGAGGATCGATTCCTCCAGCGCAGAGTAACCTTTACTACCTTATGTGGATTACAACAATGAGCGCACGTAGCCGGATGAGAGCGGGATCATCTTACCTAAAAACACAAAAACACGCCGTACGGGCTGGAGTTGGACTCGGCGATGGTTCAGAAACACGGTCCCGTCTGTTTTAAAACTGTGCAGTAATGCCCCCCAGTCCAGAGTCAGTTAATCCAGGCGTTTTGCTCTGTGGAGCTGCACAGCCTCCATGAATCCTGCGTTCACCCTCCACCTCGTCTCACGGTTACTCCAGATTTCCCTACAAGCAGCGGCTGCGGAGATCCTCCTCCTCGGAGCTCAGTGACAGCCTCGACGCGCTCCTCGATCGGTGCCTTATTTTACGGCCGGGGACCGTTTTAGTGAGCCGAGCCCGCCGATAGCACCGAGCAGTAAAGCTGCAGCCGAATCCCAGAGGAGCAGGTCCGTCACCTCCTTCTTCCCTCCTCTCTCTCTCTCTTTCCTTCTCGCTCGCTCTCTCTCTCTCCCCTTCTCTCTCGCTCTCTCTCTCTCCCCAGCCTCTGCCTTGTCAATTCTACGTCTCCCAGTCTCTCTCAGGCGCGCTCCCTCCCTATCCAAAGCCTCCACTGCGCATCAATGACCAACCGTGCGAAGCGGAAGCATAGTCCAACGACGTAGATTTTTGGAGAAGGGGGAGGAAGTGGGGTGTTGAGGGGCAGCCTGCATAGAAATAGCATTGGATTATACCCTAAATAATAATTCCTTCCAGGTCCCCATCCCAGCTCTTCGGATTTTTGTCCTCTAAACTTCTCAATGAGTAGAAGGAACCTACTTGACCGTTTCGTGCGTAATTACGCACAGCTTCTTATTGTGGTATTCAGAAAATAAAGTTAATTAAGAAGAACACCAAGGCTATATTCGACATATGGATCAGTTGATACATGAAAGCCACCATGTTCTGTCTGCTTGTAGCGGAGGGAATGACAACAAATAAATTGATTAATCGACCATATGCGTTTGCCTGTAGTTCGATTACTGTCTGGGTAACCGTTTTCTCGAGCAGGTTATCTCCAAATGTTGTGGATGATCTTTAAATTATCCCGTTATTTAACCAAAAGAACAGAGGATCTTATGGAGTTCAGTGTATTAAGACCCAAACAGTTCATATATTCAAAGGAAAAAAACAACATTACACCAGTGGATGTAAAGAGCCTATTTTAAGGCCAATGGGTTCACACAGGTTTAGTCTGCACACGGCAGACCGTTGCAGACATTGACATAAAAAGGAACACAACAAACCACAAGAACATTGAGTACCAGAGGGTCTAAAACTGCATGGAGCCACGTTTACAATGAGTGCACGGTTAGATACAGACGCTCATGAATCCGACCTTATCACGCACTGCAAAAATAGCCACCTTTTAATTTTGCGCAAGAGGTCATCCGCTCTGATGGTGCACTCGTTGGACCTTCTACCTTTCCAAACTGAATTTGACGGAGAAAAACTCCAAATGCCACCCTCCTCTAAAACAAGCACAAAGTTGGAAACAATAGATTTAAGGCAGCAGCGAATATTTGATTCAGTCAGGCAGGAGCAGTAAACATCACAGGACTCGCCAACAGTTGTCATTTTTTGCAGTGTGCGCTCTAACATGTCTCATTTGCAGTTTGTGGCTGTTATCTCATTACGCAGGCATCCACATAGTCCCTTTCCCCTCCAGTCAGTGTGACGCAGAGACTGTATTCGCTGTTTGTTTGTCTATTAGCGAGGTGTCGGTATTAACACCTCTTATATCACAGAATGTAAAACGCTGTAATTTATTTGAACCGAAACGCAGATTAATCATAGATTAGTAGCACAAATTTGGTGGTGAAAATAAGGACCGAGAGTACAGCTGTTAAAATTAGAGTTGTTCCTATAACTGTTTGAGGTGAAAATGCCAGAATAATTTATTTAGAAAGAGGAAAACATTTCTTAAACTTCTGGAAACAAAGGAGGCCCACTACACTGATTATAATTGTTATTAACATATTTTGGGTTTTCAAACTTATATGGTTCTCTCTGAAGCTGCAGCTTTACTCTGTGGTATATCGTTTGCTTTTAAAAACTACATGTAATGAATAAGCTGTAAGAAGACGTCAAGATGTTTGCAGGGTACACACACGGACACACACAGACACACACACACACGCATGCACAGAGCTCTGAAAGGCTGCCTCTCCATTACTGTATCAACACAAGCAGGGTTTGCAGACTTTGGACATACAGAACTTATACTGCACCAATGTTTTCTTTTTCCAAAGCGGAAAAATGACTTGAATTTTGGGCTAAAAAACACAGAACATATATGATGAATAGATGCAATTAGTTTCACAGTGTTTTTACACGATAATACAGTGGATAACTAATTGAAACGCACCAGATAGAGCATAGCACTACACAACTAGCACAACATTTCAAAAGGGCAACAGAGCACAAATTAAGACAAAATAACTTATCAGATAAAAATGTATAAACATTATAAATGTATAGCCTAAACAGAAATAATAGAAATGAGATATAAACTCAGACAACGGGCCTCGCGCACTAAAAACTTCCCCCCATAACATTACACCTGTAGCACATTGATTGAGATTCGTCCAAGTTGATTTCCATAATCAAGTTTGAAATAAAATTCATATCAAGCATGAGTTGTTGATCGATGTACGCTCGATCCCGCACGCACCTTCTATGGCTCCGTCTAAATGCTGCAGTTTTGTAATGAAAACGTATTTACGGGAGAAAATGCGTTTTTGCCGAGTTTTACCTCGACGAATAATAAATGAAAATGTAAAGTGCAAAAATACCAAAACAAACTCTGCTCATTGGGTTTGATTACATAAATTGTGAAAAGACTTTATTAGTGAAGCTCGGTCATTAAACGAGAAAAAAAACGTGCAAATGAGTGGAAGGCCTGAGGAGCTGAAGTAAAACAAAAAGAACAAGTTCAAGAGCTGGAAACCCAAAGTTTGGATCTTTTTAAACCTTGAGGAGCAGATGACGTGCTGGGTGGAGGGGAGCAGGACGAGAGCTTCACTCACACTATAATTAACGTTCAGCCTCCAACAGGAGCTGACGGTGCGTCAAGGTGAAGAGACCGAAAATACAAATCAGACAGCTGGACCAAAGTTGTATTCAAGCAAAAAAGAAATCTGTCATTTCAGCAGCAAAACAAAGGGAATAATCTGAGTTCGTATTGAGACGTTTTCGTTAAAATGTTCCCAGTGATGATTAATAATTTCTAACCATACACCTTTATTTGATGCCAACAGAGATATTTAATAACGGGATTAGAAAGCACGCTTTATTATAGTTGCTGCCCAGTGATTCATACATAATAAAAGACTGAAAGCAAAGTGTGTTTAAGTGGACTGAAATAAATCAGATTAAAGTTCAGATTATGAAGCCGTTCCATACCAGTCCAGTGAACTAACAACATCACACAGCATATTCAAACTTTAAAACACAAAATGCGTTATGATAGAAAATATAACACCAGCTGAATTCAGTAGTTATATGTACCAAGCTAAATAAAATGTAATTAAAAGCCAATAATTACAATATTAAACTGATCAGAGTTTTATATCTTTACTTTAAAATCTCTCATTATCATTATTATTATTTGCACATGAGCTGTTTAACGGCTATTTGGAGAAACTAGAAGAAGCAGCATGATGTAAATATAATTCTACACATTTCAATGCATGAAAATAATGTACAATTTCGTTTATTACAAAGTCTGTGAAGTAAAACTAAATACATGAAACAAAATTAAAACAAAATGTGGTCCATGTGTTGGAAATTGACAAAAGGCAACATAATTTAAACATAAACCTTAAAGATTCTAGTTGTTTTTTTACAGCTAAATTTAGAATCTATATTTTTTAAATATAATATTGAGTATTTTTGAGCTCATAGCTTAAAAAGTGATACAATAGACATAATAATATACTATTCAAATCACAAAGAGCAGCTGAGACAATGTCAAAAGTTATTGCCGCTGAGGTTTAGCAAGATCAAATTATTTTTGGTAATAAATAGTAAGAGAAAGACTTTGAGCGGTTGATGATGTAAAGCAAAACAACAGAACTGATTACAACACGCTGTAGATGCAAGGAAAAGCTGCATCTGTGGATTATCTTCTCTACATTTTAAATTAAAATCCTTTTTTATGATAGAATATAGTGAGTCTGTTTGTGGTAAGTTCATAAAACTGCGTTATCACTTCTGAAATAATACATGCTGTGTGACCAGGCTATAGCTAACGGGTATTTACTCTGAAACATAAAGGCTAAATGTAGCCTGGAGGACAAACAATGCATCAACCACCCAAGTCAGTATGAACAGCTGTGCACTGAACACACTGACCAGACTCAATCTGCAGCATTCAAATCAAACTGCTGGGTGTAAACAATAGAAAGAAACTACAAAAACTACAAATCTTACTCATCAAGGTGCAAATGACAAAGTGGCACAAAGCATCAGGTAAAAGAAAGTGAATAAATATGAATACAGACTCACACACACACACACACACACACTCTCACACACACAGGGAGGGGTAAATACGTGCTCCCTATACCTCCTGGCTGTCCAGCACTATTGAGTGTGTGGTCTGATGTTACACCGCTTGTTTAGAAAAGTCTGGCGAGACTTCAGCAGACAGGCAGGTGAAAGCGCTGGTGTGGCTAACCGCCACCAGTGCAGCCAGGACTCCTGGATCAGAGCAGGGAGGCTGCCCAGATGCTCTGCCCCAAAGACCAGCTGTGAGGTTTGTGGCCGAACAAACCCATCCATGGTTTTGACTCTCAGGAGCAGAGCCAGCACAGAGGAGAGAGGCGAGAGGAGAGGAGAACAAAAGCTGCAGAGACGGCAGTTCTATAGGGCCAAACCTTTTCCAGGTGGCACTAGGAAAGGCTAATACCCTAATTTGGTGTTTTTTTTTTTTAAATGAGCGTGACTCTGATGTTAATATTACCAATTAGGCTTCTTCAGGTTATGTTCAGATTCAAGACTCCTTCCTGCTTGCAATGCATTTCCATGCGGGCTGTAAATGTAATGGGTACAACACCCATAGAGTGGATTTTATGACCAATTTCTAAAAGCATAATGACTTTTCTGATTGTGTGGATGAAGTTGCCTGCGTGTGCATATTCAGCAAATGAGCACATACATTTGTTAGAGAAGTAAAACCTAAAAGCCACAGGGTGCACAATAAAACTCATTAATCTAAAGTATATCCAAAAAGCCAGAAGTATAGGATACCAAATATACAGCTTTGCATTTGACGAGCCCTTCTTATAGGAACTGACGTGTATCTTTGAACAAGGTCGTCACACTGACTGGAAAGTGATGTGCACCGATTGATGCCTCATTTGTTGGTAAGTACAGTAATGCACACTCCCACTCAGCCACCACCACCACCACCACCCTCCTCTGTCTTTCAGTTTCTCTATATAAAGATGGAGAGGTATAAACGGCCTCCTAATCCAGTATGGTTTCACCCTCCATGGCCACACATGGGCCTGTGGTCTGACGTCCACCCACAGCGTTTGGCCGTCTTTTTCTACTTCACCCCCACCACCCTCATGTGGCTTCTCCTCATCCCCGACCTCACGAGTGAGTTTACCCCGTGTTCCACTAGAAAAGCCGGTGATAAGGTATCTGGGTCTCCATGGCGATGCTTGGCTAAGAGGTACTGTACATCCTGTGTACACAAATACACATGCACACATATTCACGTTGTACAGAGCTCTGCTTTACAACCTGAGCAGGGGGCCGCAGGCTCAGGGGTGGTGGTGGTGGGCTTGGGGCTGACACGTTTCTGCTAACAATCACATCACACACAGGGAACCACATTCCAACTTCCTGATCAACTCACCCCCCCCCCCCCCCCCCCCCCACCACCACCCCACCGCCCCACCAGCCTGTTTCCCTGCTACCTCCATAATCGTCCCCCCACAAAGGCCTTGGTGGAACTCGTGCAGCTACAGCGTCAACCTCAGTGGTCAGAGTTAAGAGTAACATGGGATTTTCCATGGACATATTTTGCAGAAATATGAAGTGACTAAGAGATGAATTTTGGGAAAAGAATATTTTAAATCGGTTTGATCCTGAGTGCTAAAAACTGCCCAAATACAAGATCAAATTTTGCTAGACTGGAGAATTAGGTGATTAAAATGAATACTATTGTAGCACATCTGGATCCAGTTCATCCTGACGTGATGGCAAGTCATGGAAGTGAAGCTGAACCTGTGAGTGGATGGGTTTTGTACTGATGTCATGTACTCTGGTGCCCTCTAGTGATCTTTTTCAATGGTACACAACAGAGTTACATTACAGGGCACGAGTCACAAGGCTATATACTCTCACTGATATGTTTTTTTTAAATAGTTTAATACTAAAAATGTGACTTGAGGATCCACCTAAATTACAATTAAATTCAATTAATAATGTGCAATTAATAAGAATGCAATCCCTTTGACAGATTCCAGTGCGTTAGGACTCTAGCAGGAAAGATTTTGCAATTAAATCTTTTCTGAAAAGATATAAATTTGATGATGATGATGATGATGATGATGATGTGATTTTTATTGTGGTCTGTTCCAAAGAAGCATATTCTTTCATGTCTGCAGAACATGATGAATGGCAGCCCGGGTCAATGCTGTAGCACAACAGTTCTTCATTAGTTATTACAAGTTTTAGCATTGTCAGTAAACAAATAAATAAATAATCAAACAATCAATAATTTTCAATAATTTTCTGATCATCCTTCAATAAATACAAATAAAAACCTGAACAAAGCTAAACAAAACAGTCAGTAAGCTCCTGTAAGTATAAGACCATCCTCAGATGTGATCGCTTATATGCACTGGATTCCTCCCCACTCACCATCCTCGCACGATATAGAGAGGAAGAAAACATCACGAGTCTCCAGAGCACAAACACATGTATTCCAACAGTCACTGGCATCCACCCCAGCACAGACACAGACACTCGGCCACCTACCAAGCTGAGGTAATGAGCCCGAGTGTGGTCTGCTCCTGCCACGGCCACATTCACAGACCCTGTGGGCCTGCGGGCCTGCGGGCCGTCACGTCTCACTTCACTGAGGTCAAAACACCTTCAACTCTGACATATTCAAATGCACAATTTATGATGCTGTCGAATCCAGAAATTATGAATGAGGTATTTCCTTCGCCTCATTTTGCACCTCTGGTATGTCCAGGACTTTGGACTTGAATCCTGGGAAGTTACACTTGCACTGACACAAAAGGGATGAAACGCAGCGTAGATAAAAGCTGAGCCCCGCTAATCCCAGAATCAACTGGGAAACTTAGGAGTCGTAACAGGACATCTGTCTTTGGGCTTCCTCAATACATCCAGGGGGCAGAACAGGGTGGAGAACTGAGCCAAATCTGTCCCCGTATGAGACATCACTGTCTTGTATGATATGAAATACTGTATAACTCGAATGTACAGCATATACATTTGTTAATAGAAAGGGATATTTCTGATATATGAAACAGCTCAAAGTTAATCAAAGTTAAACCTATGATAATCCTCACCACAGTTCTTACGCACCATATAAACCAAAATGTAACTTTTTTGGAATTAGTTATTGACTTCACCACTGAATGACTTTTACGAAAACATGGGACTGAGTTGATCCCTGAAAATGATTGAGGGAATAAACTTTAAAACATAAAATGGAAGAAATTAAGTCAACATGGAAACAAAAGGGAATAAATTGTATTCAACTCCAAATAGAATTACGTAGGAAGTTGAGGAAGAAATGGGAAATATTATGTATGTATTGTACACCATATTGCATGTTACGTATAGAGGCTGGTCACAATGACAAGTTCACATAAGACTATCAGAATAAAAAATAAGAATTGCACTGGAGTGTGGAGGCAGGAGGAACAACTAGACTCTGAAGACTGGGAAGGGAGGATAGACCAGTGGGTGGCAGTAATGCAACTACAAGGGCTGCTTTAAAATCTCAAAGAAGAAAGAGATGGACTCACTTGAAATGCACAGAACAAGTTAGAAACCCAACTTCTACCTGGAATAGACCACTGCCACCCAGGGGTAGCAGTGGTCTACACTAAGTTAGTTATACCTTTTATACCTGGGCCTGTTGACAGTGATGTTTACTGAGGCACTGTTAAAAAAAACTTCACACACATTTTGGATTTTACTTTCCTCTTCCTCTTGATCTAATCAGTGTTTCTTACCTTTTGTCTCTGCTGCACATCATCTTCACTGTTATTCACAGGAACTGTCAAACCATAGACAGTCTCTCTGACTGCCAATTATACTGGAGTTCCTGGAATGTACCAACTGTTGGACAGGTGGGGGGGAGAGTTGTGATGTCTTTTAAGAAAACTAAAGCTTTTAAAGACAGTTTTGGGGTTAAATCAATATGTTTGAAATGTCTAATGAGATTATTTACTGTTATATGAAGGTGTTTATGTGTTTAGGAATAGATACACGACTTCTAAGATGTCGTTGATGCACAAAGTGGTTTCTCCTGTTGTAGGAGGAGCTGTGGAATTCTGGGCACCTCAGAGAGGCCATTACAGGTGCAGGGGGAAGAGCTGCCATTTTGTCTGTTTGAGAAAATTTGTTTGCTTAAACTCATT